>NW_027488682.1:0-313877 GCF_050948215.1 Halictus rubicundus | reverse complement strand
TAGATGATAGGATAGGACAGAGGATAGGATAGGATAGAGGATAGGATAGGATAGAGGATACGATATTATACAGGATACGATTTTATAGAGGATATTATAGGATAGAGCACCGGATAGGACAGGATATACGATATTATAGAGGATACGATATTATAGAGCATAGGATAGGATAGACGATAGGATAGGGAATTGGATAGGATAGAGGATATTATAGGTTAGAGGATAGGATAGGATAGAGGACAGGATAGGATACAGGATAGGACAGGATAGACGATAGGATAGGATTCGCGGATAGGATAGGATAGAGGATAGGATAGGATAGAGAATAGAATAGGATAGAGGATAGGATAGGATAGAGGATAGGATAGGATATATAATATTATAGGATGGATGATACGACATTATAGAGGATAGTATAGGATCGAGGATATGATAGGGTAGAGGATAGGATAAGATAGAGGATAGGATAGGGTAGAGGATAGGATACAATAGAGTACAGGATAGTATAGAGGATAGGATAGGATAGAGGATAAGATAGGATAGAGGATACGATAGGATATAGGATAAGATAGGGTAGAGGATAGGATAATATAGAGGATAGGATAGGGTAGAGGATTGGATAAGATAGAGTATAGGATAGAATAGAGTACAGGGTATTATAGAGGATAAGATAGGATAGAGGATAGGATAGGATAGAGGATAGGATAGGATCGAGGATAGGATAGGATAGCGGATAGGATAGGATAGAGGACAGGATAGGATAGAGAATAGAATAAGATAGAGGTTAGGATAGGATAGGATAGAGGATAGGATAGGATTGAGGATAGGATGGGATAGAGGATAGGATAGAGGATATTAAAGGAGAGAGTATATTATTGGATAGAGGATAGGATAGGATTGAGGATAGGATTGGATACAGGAGAGGATAGGATATATGATATTATGGGATGGAGGATACGATATTATAGAGGATAGGATAGGATAGACGATAGGATAGGGGATTGGATAGGATAGAGAATAGGATAGGATAGAGGATAGGATAGTATAGAGGATAGGATAGGTCGGAGAATAGGATAGGATAGAGGATAGGATAGGATAGAGGATAGGATAGGATAGACGATAGGATAGAGGATAGGATTGAGGATATTATGGGATAGAGGAAAGGATAGGATAGATGATAGGATAGAGGATACGATACGATAGAGGATAGGATAGGATACAGGATAGGATAGGATAGAGGGTAGGATAGCGGATTGGATTGGATAGAGGATACGATACGATAGAGGATAGGATAGGATAGAGGATAGGATAGGACAGAGGATAGGATAGGATAGAGGATAGGATAGGATAGAGGATATGATAGGATAGAGGATAGGATAGGATAGAGGATAGGATAGGATTGTGGATCGGATAGGATAGATGATAGGATAGGATAGAGGATAGGATAGGATTGAGGATAGGATAGAATAGAGTACAGGATAGTATAGAGGATAAGATAGGATAGAGGATAGGATAGGATAGAGGATAGGATAGGATTGAGGATAGTATAGGATAGAGGATAGGATAGGATAGAGCATAGGATAGGATTGAGGATAGGATAGGATAGATGATAGGATAGGACAGAGGATAGGATAGGATAGAGGATAGGATAGGATAGAGGATACGATATTATACAGGATACGATTTTATAGAGGATATTATAGGATAGAGCACCGGATAGGACAGGGGATACGATATTATAGAGGATACGATATTATAGAGCATAGGATAGGATAGACGATAGGATAGGGAATTGGATAGGATAGAGGATAGGATAGGATAGAGGATATTATAGGTTAGAGGATAGGATAGGATAGAGGACAGGATAGGATACAGGATAGGACAGGATAGACGATAGGATAGGATTCGCGGATAGGATAGGATAGAGGATAGGATAGGATAGAGAATAGAATAGGATAGAGGATAGGATAGGATAGAGGATAGGATAGGATATATAATATTATAGGATGGAGGATACGACATTATAGAGGATAGTATAGGATCGAGGATATGATAGGGTAGAGGATAGGATAAGATAAAGGATAGGATAGGGTAGAGGATAGGATACAATAGAGGACAGGATAGTATAGAGGATAAGATAATATAGAGAATAGGATATAATAAAGGATAGGATAGGCTAGGATAGAGGATAGGATAGGATTGAGGATAGGATAGGATAGAGGATATTATAGGATTGAGGATGGGATAGGATTGAGAATAGGATAGGATAGAGAATAGGAAAGGATAGAGGATAGAATAGGATAGAGGATAGGATAGGAATGAGGATAGAATAGGATAGATGATAGGATAGGATAGAGGTTAGGATAGGATAGAGGATACGATATTATACAGGATACGATTTTATAGAGGATATTATAGGATAGAGCACCGGATAGGACATGGGATACGATATTATAGAGGATAGGATAGGACAGAGAATAGGATAGGATAGAGGATAGGATAGGATAGAGAATAGGATAGGATAGAGGATAGGATAGGATTGAGGATAGGATAGGATAGAGGATAGGTAAGGATAGAGGATAGGATAGAGGATAAGATAGGATTGAGGATAGGATAGGATAGAGGATAGGTTAGGATAGAGGGTAGGATAGAGGATAGGATAGGATAGAGGATATGATAGGATAGAGGACAGGATAGGGTAAAGGATAGGATAAGATAGAGGATAGGATAGAATAGAGTACAGGATAGTATAGAGGATAGGATAGGATAGAGGATAAGATAGGATAGAGGATACGATAGGATATAGGATAGGATAGGGTAGAGGATAGGATAATATAGAGGATAGGATAGGGTAGAGGATTGGATAAGATAGAGGATAGGATAGAATAGAGTACAGGGTATTATAGAGGATAAGATAGGATAGAGGATAGGATAGGATAGAGGATAGGATAGGATCGAGGATAGGATAGGATAGAGGATAGGATAGGATAGAGGATAGGATAGGATTGAGGATAGGATAGGATAGAGGTTAGGATAGGATTGAGGATAGGATAGGATAGAGGATATTATAGGAGAGAGGATATTATAGGGTAGAGGATAGGATAGGATTGAGGATAGGATAGGATAGAGGATAGGATATGATAGAGGATAGGATAGGATAGAGGATAGGATAGGAAAGGATTGAGGATAGGATTGAGGATAGGATTGGATACCGGATAGGATAGGATAGAGGATAGGATAGGATATATGATATTATAGGATGGAGGATACGATATTATAGAGGATAGGATAGGATAGACGATAGGATAGGGGATTGGATAGGATAGAGGATAGGATAGAGGATAGCATAGGATTGAGGATAGGATAGGATATATGATATTATAGGATGGGGGATACGAAATTATAGTGGATATGATAGGATAGAGGATAGGATAGGTTAGAGGATAGGATAGATGATTGGATAGGATAGAGGATACGATACGATAGAGGATAGGATAGAGGATAGGATAGCATAGAGGATAGGATAGGATTGAGGATAGGATAGGATACAGGATAGGATAGGATAGAGGATAGGATAGAGGATATTATAGGATAGAGGATAGGATAGGATAGAGGATAGGATAGGATTTCGGATAGGATAGGATAGGATAGAGGATAGGATAGGCTTGAGGATAGGATAGGATAGAGGATAGGATAGGATAGAGGATAGGATAGGGGATAGGATTGGATACGGGAGAGGATAGAATAGAGTACAGGATAGTATAGAGGATAAGATAGGATAGAGGATAGGGTAGGATAGAGGATAGGATAGGTTTGAGGATAGGATAGGATAGAGGATAGGATAGAGGATTTAATAGGATAGAGGATACGATACGATAGAGGATAGGATAGAGGATTTAATAGGATAGAGGATACGATACGATAGAGGATAGGATAGGATAGAGGATAGGATAGGATGGAGGATATTATAGGAGAGAGGATATTATAGGAGAGAGGATATTATACTGTAGAGGATAGGATAGGATTGAGGATAGGATAGGATAGGATAGAGGATAGGATATGATAGAGGATAGGATAGGATAGAGGATAGATAACGGAAGGATTGAGGATAGGATTCAGGATAGGATTGGATACCGGATAGGATAGGATAGAGGATAGGATAGGATATATGATATTATAGGATGGAGGATACGATATTATAGAGGATAGGATAGGATAGACGATAGGATAGGGGATTGGATAGGATAGAGGATAGGATAGGATAGAGGATAGGATAGGATAGAGGATAGGATAGGATTGAGGATAGGATAGGATAGAGGATAGGATAAGATAGTGGATAGGATAGGGTAGAGGATAGTATAAGATAGAGGATATGATAGGATAGTGTACAGGATAGTATAGAGGATAAGATAGGATAGAGAATAGGATGCGATAGAGGATAGGATAGGATAGGATTGAGGATATGATAGGATAGATGATAGGATAGGATAGAGGATAGGATAGGATAGAGGATAGTAGAGAATAGAGTACAGGATAGTATAGAGGATAAGATAGGATAGAGGATATAATAGGATAGAGGATAGGATAGGATTGAGGATAGGATAGGATAGAGGCTAGGATAGATGACTGGATAGGATAGAGGATACGATACGATAGAGGATAGGATAGGATAGACGATAGGATAGAGGATAGGGTAGGATTGTGGATAATATAGGATTGAGGATAGGATAGGATGGAGGTTAGGATAGAGGATATTATAGGAGAGAGGATATTATAGGATAGAGGATAGGATAGGATTGAGGATAGGATTGGATACAGGATAGGATAGGATTTATGATATTATAGGATGGAGGATAGGATATTATAGAGGATAGGATAGGATAGAGGATAAGATAGGATAGAGGATAGGATTGGATTGAGTATAGGATGGGATAGAGGATAGGATAGGATAGAGGATATGATAGAAGATATTACAGCAGAGAGGATATTATAGGACAGAGGATAGGATAGGATTGAGGATAGGATTGGATACAGGATAGGATAGGATAGAGGATAGGATAGAGGATTGGATAGGATAGAGGATACGATACGATAGAGGATAGGATAGGATAGAGGATAACATAGGATAGAGGAAAGGATAGGATAGAGGATAGGATAGGATAGAGGATAGGATAGGATAGAGGATAGGATAGGATAGGGGATAAGATAGTATAGAGGATAGGATAGGGTAGAGGATAGGATAGGATAGAGGATATGATAGAAGATATTACAGCAGAGAGGATATTATAGGACAGAGGATAGGATAGGATTGAGGATAGGATTGGATACAGGATAGGATAGGATAGAGGATAGGATAGAGGATTGGATAGGATAGAGGATACGATACGATAGAGGATAGGATAGGATAGAGGATAACATAGGATAGGGGATAAGATAGTATAGAGGATAGCATAGGATAGAGGATAGGATAGGATAGGGGATAAGATAGGATAGAGGATAGGATAGGATAGAGGATAGGATAGGATAGAGGTTAGGATATTATAGAGGACAGGATATGATAGAGGATAGGATAGGATAGAGGATGGAATAGGATAGAGGATACGATACGATAGAGGATAGGATAGTATAGAGGATAGGATAGGATTGGAGATAGGATAGGATAGATGATAGGATAGGATAGAGGATCGGATAGGATAGAGGATAGGAAAGAGGATTGGATAGGATTGTGGATATCATGGGATAGATAATAGGATAGGATAGGATAGGATAGGATAGAGGATAGGATAGGATAGATGATAGGATAGGATATAGGATAGGATAAGATAGGGGATAAGATAGTATAGAGGATAGGATAGGATAGAGGATAGGATAGGATAGAGGATACGATACGATAGAGGATAGGATAGGATAGAGGGTAGGATAGAGAATTGGATAGGATAGAGGATAGGATAGGGTGGAGGATAGGATAGGATAGAGGATAGGATAGGATAGAGGATAGGATAGGATAGGATAGAGGATAGGATAGGATAGAGGATAGGATGGGATTGGAGAGAGGATAGGATAGATGATAGGATAGAGGATAGGATAGGATAGAGGACAGGATAGGATAGAGGATAGGACAGGGTAGAGGATAGGATAGGATATATGATACTATAGGATGGAGGATACGATATTATAGAGGACAGTATAGTATAGAGGATAAGATAGGATAGAGGATATAATAGGATAGAGGATAGGATAGGATTGAGGATAGGATAGGATAGAGGCTAGGATAGATGATTGGATAGGATAGACGATACGATACGATAGAGGATAGGATAGGATAGACGATAGGATAGAGGATAGGGTAGGATTGTGGATAATATAGGATTGAGGATAGGATAGGATAGAGGATAGGATAGAGGATATTATAGGAGAGAGGATATTATAGGATAGAGGATAGGATAGGATTGAGGATAGGATTGGATACAGTATAGGATAGGATATATGATATTATAGGATGGAGGATACGATATTATAGAGGATAGGATAGGATAGACGATAGGATAGGGTAGAGGATAGGATAAGATAGAGGATAGGATAGGATAGAGGATAAGATAGGATAGAGGATAGGATTGGATTGAGTATAGGATGGGATAGAGGATAGGATAGGATAGAGGATATGATAGAAGATATTACAGCAGAGAGGATATTATAGGACAGAGGATAGGATAGGATTGAGGATAGGATTGGATACAGGATAGGATAGGATAGAGGATAGGATAGAGGATAGGATAGGATAGAGGATTGGATAGAGGATATTATAGGTGAGAGGATATTATAGGATAGAGGATAGGATAGGATAGAGGATCGAATAGGATAGAGGATAGGATAGAGGATTGGATAGGATAGAGGATACGATACGATAGAGGATAGGATAGGATAGAGGGTAGGATAGAGAATTGGATAGGATAGAGGATACGATACGATAGAGGATAGGATAGGATAGAGGATAACATAGGATAGAGGAAAGGATAGGATAGAGGATAGGATAGGATAGAGGATAGGATAGGATAGAGGATAGGATAGGATAGGGGATAAGATACTATAGAGGATAGGATAGGATAGAGGATAGGATAGGATAGAGGATTGGATAGGATAGAGGATACGATACGATAGAGGATAGGATAGGATAGAGGGTAGGATAGAGAATTGGATAGGATAGAGGATACGATACGATAGAGGATAGGATAAGATAGAGGATAACATAGGATAGAGGAAAGGATAGGATAGAGGATAGGATAGGATAGAGGATAGGATAGGATAGAGGATAGGATAGGATAGGGGATAAGATACTATAGAGGATAGGATAGGATAGAGGATAGGATAGGATAGAGGATTGGATAGGATAGAGGATACGATACGATAGAGGATAGGATAGGATAGAGGATAGGATAGGGGATAGGATTGGATACGGGAGAGGATAGAATAGAGTACAGGATAGTATAGAGGATAAGATAGGATAGAGGATAGGGTAGGATAGAGGATAGGATAGGATAGAGGATACGATACGATAGAGGATAGGATAGGATAGAGGATAACATAGGATAGAGGAAAGGATAGGATAGAGGATAGGATAGGATAGAGGATAGGATAGGATAGAGGATAGGATAGGATAGGGGATAAGATAGTATAGAGGATAGGATAGGGTAGAGGATAGGATAGGATAGAGGATCGAATAGGATAGAGGATAGGATAGAGGATTGGATAGGATAGAGGATACGATACGATAGAGGATAGGATAGGATAGAGGGTAGGATAGAGAATTGGATAGGATAGAGGATACGATACGATAGAGGATAGGATAGGATAGAGGATAACATAGGATAGAGGAAAGGATAGGATAGAGGATAGGATAGGATAGAGGATAGGATAGGATAGAGGATAGGATAGGATAGGGGATAAGATACTATAGAGGATAGGATAGGATAGAGGATAGGATAGGATAGAGGATTGGATAGGATAGAGGATACGATACGATAGAGGATAGGATAGGATAGAGGATAGGATAGGGGATAGGATTGGATACGGGAGAGGATAGAATAGAGTACAGGATAGTATAGAGGATAAGATAGGATAGAGGATAGGGTAGGATAGAGGATAGGATAGGTTTGAGGATAGGATAGGATAGAGGATAGGATAGAGGATTTAATAGGATAGAGGATACGATACGATAGAGGATAGGATAGAGGATTTAATAGGATAGAGGATACGATACGATAGAGGATAGGATAGGATAGAGGATAGGATAGGATGGAGGATATTATAGGAGAGAGGATATTATAGGAGAGAGGATATTATACTGTAGAGGATAGGATAGGATTGAGGATAGGATAGGATAGGATAGAGGATAGGATATGATAGAGGATAGGATAGGATAGAGGATAGATAACGGAAGGATTGAGGATAGGATTCAGGATAGGATTGGATACCGGATAGGATAGGATAGAGGATAGGATAGGATATATGATATTATAGGATGGAGGATACGATATTATAGAGGATAGGATAGGATAGACGATAGGATAGGGGATTGGATAGGATAGAGGATAGGATAGGATAGAGGATAGGATAGGATAGAGGATAGGATAGGATAGAGGATAGGATAGGATTGAGGATAGGATAGGATAGAGGATAGGATAAGATAGTGGATAGGATAGGGTAGAGGATAGTATAAGATAGAGGATATGATAGGATAGTGTACAGGATAGTATAGAGGATAAGATAGGATAGAGAATAGGATGCGATAGAGGATAGGATAGGATAGGATTGAGGATATGATAGGATAGATGATAGGATAGGATAGAGGATAGGATAGGATAGAGGATAGTAGAGAATAGAGTACAGGATAGTATAGAGGATAAGATAGGATAGAGGATATAATAGGATAGAGGATAGGATAGGATTGAGGATAGGATAGGATAGAGGCTAGGATAGATGACTGGATAGGATAGAGGATACGATACGATAGAGGATAGGATAGGATAGACGATAGGATAGAGGATAGGGTAGGATTGTGGATAATATAGGATTGAGGATAGGATAGGATGGAGGTTAGGATAGAGGATATTATAGGATAGAGGATAGGATAGGATTGAGGATAGGATTGGATACAGGATAGGATAGGATTTATGATATTATAGGATGGAGGATAGGATATTATAGAGGATAGGATAGGATAGAGGATAAGATAGGATAGAGGATAGGATTGGATTGAGTATAGGATGGGATAGAGGATAGGATAGGATAGAGGATATGATAGAAGATATTACAGCAGAGAGGATATTATAGGACAGAGGATAGGATAGGATTGAGGATAGGATTGGATACAGGATAGGATAGGATAGAGGATAGGATAGAGGATTGGATAGGATAGAGGATACGATACGATAGAGGATAGGATAGGATAGTGGATAACATAGGATAGAGGAAAGGATAGGATAGAGGATAGGATAGGATAGAGGATAGGATAGGATAGAGGATAGGATAGGATAGGGGATAAGATAGTATAGAGGATAGGATAGGGTAGAGGATAGGATAGGATAGAGGATATGATAGAAGATATTACAGCAGAGAGGATATTATAGGACAGAGGATAGGATAGGATTGAGGATAGGATTGGATACAGGATAGGATAGGATAGAGGATAGGATAGAGGATTGGATAGGATAGAGGATACGATACGATAGAGGATAGGATAGGATAGAGGATAACATAGGATAGGGGATAAGATAGTATAGAGGATAGCATAGGATAGAGGATAGGATAGGATAGGGGATAAGATAGGATAGAGGATAGGATAGGATAGAGGATAGGATAGGATAGAGGTTAGGATATTATAGAGGACAGGATATGATAGAGGATAGGATAGGATAGAGGATGGAATAGGATAGAGGATACGATACGATAGAGGATAGGATAGTATAGAGGATAGGATAGGATTGGAGATAGGATAGGATAGATGATAGGATAGGATAGAGGATCGGATAGGATAGAGGATAGGAAAGAGGATTGGATAGGATTGTGGATATCATGGGATAGATAATAGGATAGGATAGGATAGGATAGGATAGAGGATAGGATAGGATAGATGATAGGATAGGATATAGGATAGGATAAGATAGGGGATAAGATAGTATAGAGGATAGGATAGGATAGAGGATAGGATAGGATAGAGGATACGATACGATAGAGGATAGGATAGGATAGAGGGTAGGATAGAGAATTGGATAGGATAGAGGATAGGATAGGGTGGAGGATAGGATAGGATAGAGGATAGGATAGGATAGAGGATAGGATAGGATAGGATAGAGGATAGGATAGGATAGAGGATAGGATAGGATAGAGGATAGGATGGGATTGGAGAGAGGATAGGATAGATGATAGGATAGAGGATAGGATAGGATAGAGGACAGGATAGGATAGAGGATAGGACAGGGTAGAGGATAGGATAGGATATATGATACTATAGGATGGAGGATACGATATTATAGAGGACAGTATAGTATAGAGGATAAGATAGGATAGAGGATATAATAGGATAGAGGATAGGATAGGATTGAGGATAGGATAGGATAGAGGCTAGGATAGATGATTGGATAGGATAGACGATACGATACGATAGAGGATAGGATAGGATAGACGATAGGATAGAGGATAGGGTAGGATTGTGGATAATATAGGATTGAGGATAGGATAGGATAGAGGATAGGATAGAGGATATTATAGGAGAGAGGATATTATAGGATAGAGGATAGGATAGGATTGAGGATAGGATTGGATACAGTATAGGATAGGATATATGATATTATAGGATGGAGGATACGATATTATAGAGGATAGGATAGGATAGACGATAGGATAGGGTAGAGGATAGGATAAGATAGAGGATAGGATAGGATAGAGGATAAGATAGGATAGAGGATAGGATTGGATTGAGTATAGGATGGGATAGAGGATAGGATAGGATAGAGGATATGATAGAAGATATTACAGCAGAGAGGATATTATAGGACAGAGGATAGGATAGGATTGATGATAGGATTGGATACAGGATAGGATAGGATAGAGGATAGGATAGAGGATAGGATAGGATAGAGGATTGGATAGAGGATATTATAGGTGAGAGGATATTATAGGATAGAGGATAGGATAGGATAGAGGATCGAATAGGATAGAGGATAGGATAGAGGATTGGATAGGATAGAGGATACGATACGATAGAGGATAGGATAGGATAGAGGGTAGGATAGAGAATTGGATAGGATAGAGGATACGATACGATAGAGGATAGGATAGGATAGAGGATAACATAGGATAGAGGAAAGGATAGGATAGAGGATAGGATAGGATAGAGGATAGGATAGGATAGAGGATAGGATAGGATAGGGGATAAGATACTATAGAGGATAGGATAGGATAGAGGATAGGATAGGATAGAGGATTGGATAGGATAGAGGATACGATACGATAGAGGATAGGATAGGATAGAGGGTAGGATAGAGAATTGGATAGGATAGAGGATACGATACGATAGAGGATAGGATAGGATAGAGGATAACATAGGATAGAGGAAAGGATAGGATAGAGGATAGGATAGGATAGAGGATAGGATAGGATAGAGGATAGGATAGGATAGGGGATAAGATACTATAGAGGATAGGATAGGATAGAGGATAGGATAGGATAGGGGATAAGATAGGATAGAGGATAGGATAGGATAGAGGATAGGATGGGATAGAGGATAGGATAGTATAGAGGATAGGATAGGATAGAGGGTAGGATTGAGAAATGGATAGGATAGAGGATACGATACGATAGAGGATAGGATAGGATATATGATATTATAGGATGGAGGATACGATATTATAGAGGATAAGATAGGATAGACGATAGGATAGGGGATTGGATAGGATAGAGGATATGATAGGATAGAGGATAGGATAGGATAGAGGATAGGATAGGACAGAGGATAGGATAGGATAGAGGATACCATACGATAGAGGATAGGCTAGGATAGAGGGTAGGATAGAGAATTGGATAGGATAGAGGATACGATACGATAGAGGATAGGATTGGATAGAGGATAGGATAGGATAGAGGATAGGATTGGATAGAGGATAGGATAGGATAGAGGATAGGATATGATAGAGGATAGGATAGGATAGAGGATAGGATAGGATTGAGGATAGGATAGGATTGAGGATAGGATAGGATAGAGAATAGGATTGGATAGAGGATAGGATAGAGGATTGGATAGGATAGAGGATACGATACGATAGAGGATAGGATAGGATAGAGGATAGGATAGGACAGAGGATAGGGTAGGATAGAGGATAGGATAGGATAGAGGATTGGATAGGATTCAGGATATTATGGGATAGAGGTTGCTATAGGATAGGATAGAGGATATGTTAGGATTGAGGATAGGATAGGAGAGAGGATAGGATAGGATTGAGGATAGGATAGGATAGAGGATAGGTTTGAGGATTGGATAGGATTGAGGATACTATGGGATAGAGGATAGGATAGGAGAGGATAGGATAGGATAGAGGATAGGATAGAGGATTGGATAGGATAGAGGATACGATACGATAGGAGATAGGGTAGGATAGAGGATAGGATAGGATAGGATAGAGGATAGGATAGGATAGAGGATTGGATAGAGGATATTATAGGTGAGAGGATATTATAGGATAGAGGATAGGATAGGATTGAGGATCGGATAGGATAGAGGATAGGATAGAGGATTGGATAGGATAGAGGATACGATACGATAGAGGATAGGATAGGATAGAGGGTAGGATAGAGAATTGGATAGGATAGAGGATACGATACGATAGAGGATAGGATAGGATAGAGGATAACATAGGATAGAGGAAAGGATAGGATAGAGGATAGGATAGGATAGAGGATAGGATAGGATAGAGGATAGGATAGGATAGGGGATAAGATAGTATAGAGGATAGGATAGGATAGGATAGGGGATAAGATAGGATAGAGGATAGGATAGGATAGAGGATAGGATAGGATAGAGGTTAGGATATTATAGAGGACAGGATATGATAGAGGATAGGATAGGATAGAGGATAGGATAGGATTGCGGATAGGATAGGATGGGATAGAGGATAGCATAGGATAGACGATAGGATAGAGGATATGATTGAGGATATTATGGGATAGAGGATAGGGTTGGATAGGATAGGATAGATGATAGGATAGAGGATGGAATAGGATAGAGGATACGATACGATAGAGGATAGGATAGTATAGAGGATAGGATAGGATTGGAGATAGGATAGGATAGATGATAGGATAGGATAGAGGATCGGATAGGATAGAGGATAGGATAGAGGATTGGATAGGATTGAGGATATTATGGGATAGAGGATAGGATAGGATAGGATAGGATAGAGGATAGGATAGGATAGAGGATATGATAAGCTAGGATAGAGGATAGGATAGGGTTGAGGATAGGATAGAATAGAGTACAGGATTAGTATAGAGGATAAGATAATATAGAGAATAGGATAGGATAGAGGATAGGACAGGATAGAGGATAGGATAGGATAGAGGATAGGATAGGATAGAGGATAGGATAGGATAGATGATAGGATAGAGGATTGGATAGGATAGAGGATACGATACGATAGAGGATAAGATAGGATAGAGGGTAGGATAGAGAATTGGATAAGGATAGAGGATACGATAGAGGATAGGATAGGATAGAGGATGGGATAGGACAGAGGATAGGATAGGATAGAGGATAGAATAGGATAGAGGATAGGATAGGATTGAGGATAGGATAGGATAGATGATAGGATAGAGGATTGGATAGGTAGAGGATACGATACGATAGAGGATAGGATAGGATAGAGGGTAGGATAGAGAATTGAATAGGATTGAGGATAATATGGGATAGAGGATAGGATAGGATAGGATAGGATAGAGGATAAGATAGGATATATGATATTATAGGATGGAGGATACGATATTATAGAGGATAATATAGGGTAGAGAATAGGATAAGATAGAGGATAGGATAGGGTAGAGGATAGGATAAGATAGAGGATAGGATAGAATAGAGTACAGGATAGTATAGAGGATAAGATAATATAGAGAATAGGATAGGATAGATGATAGGACATGATAGAGGATAGGATAGGATAGAGGATGGGATAGGATAGAGGATAGGATAGTATAGAGAATAGAATAGGATAGAGGATAGGATAGGATAGAGGAGAGGATAAGATAGAGGATAGGATAGGATAGAGTACAGGATAGTATAGAGGATAAGATAATATAGAGAATATAATAGGTTAGAGGATAGGACAGGATAGAGGATAGGATAGGATAGAGGATAGGATAGTATAGAGAATAGAATAGGATAGAGGATAGGATAGGATTGAGGATAGGATAGGATAGATGATAGGATAGAGGATTGGATAGGATAGAGGATAGGATAGGATTGAGGATAGGATAGGATAGATGATAGGATAGAGGATTGGATAGGATAGAGGTTACGATACGATAGAGGATAAGATAGGATAGAGGGTAGGATAGAGAATTGAATAGGATTGAGGATATAATGGGATAGAGGATAGGATAGGATAGGATAGGATAGAGGATAGGATAGGATAGAGGATAGGATAGGATAGAGGATAGGATAGGTTAGAGGATAGGATAGGATAGAGGATAGGATAGGATAGAGGGTAGGATAGGATATATGATATTATAGGATGGAGGATACGATATTATAGAGGATAGTATAGGATAGAGGGTAGGATAGGATATAGGGTAGGATAGAGAATTGGATGGGATAGAGGATACGATACGATAGAGGATAGGATGGGATAGAGGATAGGATAGGACAGAGGATAGGATAGGATAGAGGATAGGATAGGATAGGGGATAGGATAGGATAGAGGATAGGATAGGATAGGATAGAGGATAGGATAGGATAGGATAGAGGATAGGATAGGATATATGATATTATTGGATGGAGGATACGATATTATAGAGGATAGGATAGGGTAGAGGATAGGATAAGATAGAGGATAGGATAGGGTAGAGGATAGGACATGATAGAGGATAGGATAGGATAGAGGATAGGATAGGATTGAGGATAGGATAGGATAGATGATAGGATAGAGGATTGGATAGGGTAGAGGATACGATACGATAGAGGATAGGATAGGATAGAGGGTAGGATAGAGAATTGAATAGGATTGAGGATATTATAGGATAGGGGATAGGATAGGATAGGATAGGATATATGATAGGATAGGGTAGATGATAGGAGAAGATAGAGGATAGGATAGAATAGAGCACAGGATAGTATAGAGGATAAGATAATATAGAGAATAGGATAACATAGAGGATAGGACAGGATAGAGGATAGGACAGGATAGAGGATAGGATAGGATAGAGGATTGGATAGGATAGAGGATACGATACGATAGAGGATAAGATAGCATAGAGGGTAGGATAGAGAATTGGATGGGATAGAGGATAAGATACGATAGAGGATAGGATAGGATAGAGGATGGGATAGGACAGAGGATAGGATAGGATAGAGGATAGAATAGGATAGAGGATAGGATAGGATTGAGGATAGGATAGGATAGAGGATAGGATAGGATAGTGGATAGGATATAATAGAGGATAGGATAGGATAGAGGATAGAATAGGATAGGATTGAGGATAGGATAGGATAGAGGATAGGATAGGATAGATGATAGGATAGAAGATTGGATAAGGATAGAGGATTCGATACGATAGAGGATAGGATAGGATAGAGGATAGGATAGGATAGAGGATAGGATAGGATAGAGGATAGGATAGGATAGAGGATAGGATAGGATATATGATACTATAGGATGGAGGATACGATATTATAGAGGATAGGATAGGGTAGAGGATAGGATAAGATAGAGGATAGGATAGGATTGAGGATAGGATAGGATAGATGATAGGATAGAGGATTGGATGGGATAGAGGATACGATACGATAGAGGATAGGGTAGGATAGAGGGTAGGATAGGATAGAGAATAGGATAGGATAGAGGATATAATAGGCTAGCATAGAGGATAGGATAGGATAGGATAGGATAGGATAGGATAGAGGATAGGATAGGATAGAGGATAGGATAGGATATATGATACTATAGGATGAAGGATACGATATTATAGAGGATAGTATAGGATAGAGGATAGGATAGGGTAGAGTATAGGATAAGATAGAGGATAGGATAGGGTAGAGGATAGGATAAGATAGAGGATAGGATAGAATAGAGTACAGGATAGTATAGAGGACAAGATAATATAGAGAATAGGATAGGATAGAGGATAGGACAGGATAGAGGATAGGATAGGATAGAGGATAGGATAGGATAAAAGATATGATAGGATAGGATAGAGGATATGATATGCTAGTATAGAGGATAGTATAGGATTGAGGATAGGATAGGATAGAGGATAGGATAGGATTGAGGATAGCATAGGATTGAGGATAGGTTAGGATAGAGAATAGGATAGGATAGAGGATAGGATAGGATAGAGGATAGGATAGAGGATAGGATAGAGGATTGGATAGGATTGAGGATATTATGGGATAGAGGATAGGATAGGATAGGATAGGATAGTATAGAGGATAGGATAGGATAGGATAGGATAGTATAGAGGATAGGATAGGATAGAGGATAGGATAGGATAGACGATAGGATGGGATATAGGATAGGATAGAGGATAGGATAGAGGATAGGATAGAGGATAGGATAGAGGATAGGATAGAGGATAGGATAGGATATATGATACTATAGGATGGAGAATACGATATTATAGAGGATAGTATACGATAGAGGATAGGATAGGGTAGAGGATAGGATAAGATAGATGATAGGATAGGGTAGATAATAGGATAGGATAGAGGATAGGACAGGATAGAGGATAGGATAGGATAGAGGATAGGATAGGATAGAGGATAGGATAGGATAGAGGATAGGATAGGATAGAGGATAGGATAGTATAGAGAATAGAATAGGATAGAGGATAGGATAGGATTGAGGATAGGATAGGATAGATGATAGGATAGAGGTTTGGATAGGATAGAGGATACGATACGATAGAGGATAGGATAGGATAGATGATAGGATAGGATAGAGGATAGGATAGGATAGAGGATATGATAAGATAGGATAGAGGATAGGATAGGATAGAGGATAGGACAGGATAGAGGATAGGATAGGATAGAGGATAGGATAGGATAGGATGGAGGATAGGATAGGATAGAGTATAGGATAGGATAGAGAATAGAATACGATAGAGGATAGGATAGGATAGAGGATAGGATAGTATAGAGAATAGAATAGGATAGAGGATAGGATAGGATTGAGGATAGGATAGGATAGATGATAGGATAGAGGATTGGATGGGATAGAGGATACGATACAATAGAGGATAGGATAGCATAGAGGGTAGGATAGAGAATTGGATGGCATAGAGGATACGATACGATACAGGATAGGATAGGATAGAGGATAGGATAGGATAGAGGATAGGATAGGATAGGATAGAGGATAGGATAGGATAGAGGATAGGATAGGATAGAGGATAGGATAGGATAGAGGATAGGATAGGATAGAGGATAGGATAGGATAGACGATAGGATAGGGGATTGGATAGGATAGAGGATATGATAGGATAGAGGATAGGATAAGATAGAGGATAGGATAGGATAGAGGATAGGATAGGACAGAGGATAGGATAGGATAAAGGATAGGATAGGGTAGAGGCTAAGATACGATAGAGGATAGGATAGGATAGAGTACAGGATAGTATAGAGGATAAGATAATTTAGAGAATAGGATAGGATAGAGGATAGGACAGGATGGAGGATAGGATAGGATAGAGTACAGGATAGTATAGAGGATAAGATAATATAGAGAATAGGATAGGATAGAGGATAGGACAGGATAGAGGATAGGATAGGTTAGAGGATAGGATAGGATGGAGGATAGGATGTTGGATAGGATAGGATAGAGGATAGGATAGGATAGAGGATAGGATAGTATAGAGAATAGAATAGGATAGAGTATAGTATAGGATTGAGGATAGGATAGGATAGATGATAGGATAGAGGTTTGGATAGGATAGAGGATACGATACGATAGAGGATAGGATAGGATAGATGATAGTATAGGATAGAGGATAGGATAGGATAGAGGATATGATAAGCTAGGATAGAGGATAGGATAGGATTGAGGATAGGATAGGATAGAGGATAGGATAGGATAGAGGATAGGATAGGATAGAGGATAGGATAGGATAGAGGATAGGATAGAGGATTGGATAGGATTGAGGATATTATGGGATAGAGGATAGGATAGGATAGGATAGGATAGAGGATATGATAAGCTAGGATAGAGGATAGGATAGGATTGAGGATAGGATAGAATAGAGGACAGGATAGTATAGAGGATAAGATAATATAGAGAATAGGATAGGATAGAGGATAGGATAGGATAGAGGATAGGATAGGATAGATGATAGGATAGAGGATTGGATAGGATAGAGGATACGATACGATAGAGGATAAGATAGGATAGAGGGTAGGATAGAGAATTGGATAAGGATAGAGGATACGATACGATAGAGGATAGGATAGGATAGAGGATGGGATAGGACAGAGGATAGGATAGGATAGAGGATAGAATAGGATAGAGGATAGGATAGGATTGAGGATAGGATAGGATAGATGATAGGATAGAGGATTGGATAGGATAGAGGATACGATACGATAGAGGATAGGATAGGATAGAGGGTAGGATAGAGAATTGAATAGGATTGAGGATATTATGGGATAGAGGATAGGATAGGATAGGATAGGATAGAGGGTAGGATAGGATAGAGGATAGGATAGGATAGAGGATAGGATAGGTTAGAGGATAGGATAGGATAGAGGATAGGATATTATAGAGGATAGGATAGGATATATGATATTATAGGATGGAGTATACGATATTATAGAGGATAGTATAGGATAGAGGGTAGGATAGGATATAGGGTAGGATAGAGAATTGGATAGGATAGAGGATACGATACGATAGAGGATAGGATAGGATAGAGGATAGGATAGGACAGAGGATAGGATAGGATAGAGGATAGGATAGGATAGGGGATAGGATAGGATAGAGGATAGAATAGGATAGGATAGAGGATAGGATAGGATATATGATATTATTGGATGGAGGATACGATATTATAGAGGATAGGATAGGGTAGAGGATAGGATAAGATAGAGGATAGGATAGGGTAGAGGATAGGATAGAATAGAGTACAGGATAGTATAGAGGATAAGATAATATAGAGAATAGGATAGGATAGATGATAGGACATGATAGAGGATAGGATAGGATAGAGGATAGGATAGGATTGAGGATAGGATAGGATAGATGATAGGATAGAGGATTGGATAGGATAGAGGATACGATACGATAGAGGATAGGATAGGATAGAGGGTAGGATAGAGAATTGAATAGGATTGAGGATATTATAGGATAGAGGATAGGATAGGATAGGATAGGATAGAGGATAGGATAGGGTAGATGATAGGAGAAGATAGAGGATAGGATAGAATAGAGCACAGGATAGTATAGAGGATAAGATAATATAGAGAAGAGGATAGGATAGAGGATAGGACAGGATAGAGGATAGGACAGGATAGAGGTTAGGATAGGATAGAGGATTGGATAGGATAGAGGATACGATAGGATAGAGGATAAGATAGCATAGAGGGTAGGATAGAGAATTGGATGGGATAGAGGATAAGATACGATAGAGGATAGGATAGGATAGAGGATGGGATAGGACAGAGGTTAGGATAGGATAGAGGATAGAATAGGATATAGGATAGGATAGGATTGAGGATAGGATAGGATAGAGGATAGGATAGGGTAGAGGATAGGATAGAATAGAGTACAGGATAGTATAGAGGATAAGATAATATAGAGAATAGGATAGGATAGATGATAGGACATGATAGAGGATAGGATAAGATAGAGGATAGGATAGGATTGAGGATAGGATAGGATAGATGATAGGATAGAGGATTGGATAGAATAGAGGATACGATACGATAGAGGATAGGATAGGATAGAGGGTAGGATAGAGAATTGAATTGGATTGAGGATATTATAGGATAGAGGATAGGATAGGATAGGATAGGATAGAGGATAGGATAGGGTAGATGATAGGATAAGATAGAGGATAGGATAGAATAGAGCACAGGATAGTATTGAGGATAAGATAATATAGAGAATAGGATAGGATAGAGGATAGGATAGGATAGAGGATAGGATATAATAGAGGATAGGATAGGATAGAGGATAGAATAGGATAGGATTGAGGATAGGATAGGATAGATGATAGGATAGAGGATTGGATAGGATAGAGGATACGATACGATAGAGGATAGGATAGGATAGAGGGTAGGATAGAGAATTGAATAGGATTGAGGATATTATAGGATAGAGGATATTTATAGGATAGAGGATAGGATAGGATAGGATAGGATAGAGGATAGGATAGGCTAGATGATAGGATAAAATAGAGGATAGGATAGAATAGAGCACAGGATAGTATAGAGGATAATATAATATAGAGAATAGGATAGGATAGAGGACAGGACAGGACAGGATAGAGGATAGGATAGGATAGAGGATAGGATAGGATAGAGGATAGGATAGGATATAGGATAGAATAGGATAGATGATAGGATAGAGGATTGGATAGGATAGAGGATACGATACGATAGAGGATAAGATAATATAGAGGGTAGGATAGAGAATTGGATGGGATAGAGGATAAGATACGATAGAGGATAGGATAGGATAGAGGGTAGGATAGAGAATTGAATAGGATTGAGGATATTATGGGATACCGGATAGGATAGGATAGGATAGGATAGAGGATAGGATATGGTAGAGGATAGGATAAGATAGAGGATAGGATAGAATAGAGTACAGGATAGTATAGAGGATAAGATTATATAGAGAATAGGATAGGATAGAGGATAGGACAGGATAGAGGATAGGATAGGATAGAGGATAGGATAGGATAGAGGATAGGATAGGATAGAGAATAGAATACGATAGAGCAATGGATAGGATAGAGGATACCATACGATAGAGGATAGGCTGGGATAGAGGGTAGGATAGAGAATTGAATAGGATAGAGGATAGGATAGGATAGAGGATAGGATAGGATAGGATAGAGGATAGGATAGGATTGAGGATCGGATAGGATAGAGGATAGGATAGGATAGACGATAGGACAGGATAGAGGATAGGATAGGATAGAGGATAGGATAGGATAGAGGATAGGATAGGATAGATGATAGGATAGAGGATTGGATAAGGATAGAGGATACGATACGATAGAGGATAGGATAGGATAGAGGATGTGATAGGACAGAGGATAGGATAGGATAGAGGATAGAATAGGATAGAGGATAGGATAGGATTGAGGATAGGATAGGATAGAGGATAGGATAGGATAGAGGATAGGATAGGATATATGATATTATAGGATGGAGGATACGATATTATAGAGGATAGGATAGGATAGACGATAGGATAGGCGATTGGATAGGATAGATGATATCATAGGATAGAGGATAGGGTAGGATAGAGGATAGGATAGGACAGAGGATAGGATAGGATAGAGAATAGGATAGGATAGAGGATAGGATAGGGTAGAGGATAGGATAAGATAGAGGATAGGGTAGGATAGATGATAGGATAGAGGATTGGATAGGATAGAGGATACCATACGATAGAGGATAGGCTAGGATAGAGGGTAGGATAGAGAATTGGATAGGATAGAGGATAGGATAGGATAGAGGATAGGATAGGATTGAGGATCGGATAGGATAGAGGATAGGATAGGATAGACGATAGGATAGAGGATATTATACGATGGAGGATGGGATAGGATTGAGGATAGGATAAGATAGAGGATAGGATAGAATAGAGTACAGGATAGTATAGAGGATAAGATAATATAGAGAATAGGATAGGATAGAGGATAGGACAGGATAGAGGATAGGATAGGATAGAGGATAGGATAGGATAGAGGATAGGATAGGATATAGGATATGATAGGCTAGGATAGAGGATAGGATAGGATAGATGATAGGATAGAGGATAGGATAGGATATAGGATATGATAGACTAGGATAGAGGATAGGATAGGATAGAGGATACGATACGATAGAGGATTGGATAGGATAGAGAATTGGATAGGATAGAGGATAGGATAGGATAGAGGATAGGATAGGATTGAGGATCGGATAGGATAGAGGATAGGATATGATAGACGATAGGATAGAGGATATTATACGATGGAGGATAGGATAGGATTGAGGATAGGATATGGTAGAGGATAGGATAAGATAGAAGATAGGATAGAATAGAGTACAGGATAGTATAGAGGATAAGATAATATAGAGAATAGGATAGGATAGAGGATAGGACAGGATAGAGGATAGGATAGGATAGAGGATAGGATAGGATAGAGGATAGGATAGGATAGAGGATAGGATAGGATAGAGGATAGGATAGGATATAGGATATGATAGGCTAGGATAGAGGATAGGATAGGATTGAGGATAGGATAGGATATAGGATATGATAGGCTAGGATAGAGGATAGGATAGGATAGATGATAGGATAGAGAATTGGATGGGATAGAGGATACGATACGATAGAGGATAGGATAGGATGGAGAATGGGATAGGACAGAGGATAGGATAGGATAGAGGATAGGATAGGATAGAGGATAGGATAGGATAGAGGATAGGATAGGATAGAGGAAATGATAGGCTAGGATAGAGGATTGGATAGGATAGAGGATACCATACGATAGAGGATAGGCTAGGATAGAGGGTAGGATAGAGAATTGGATAGGATAGAGGATAGGATAGGATAGAGGATAGGATAGGATTGAGGATCGGATAGGATAGAGGATAGGATAGGATAGACGATAGGATAGAGGATATTATACGATGGAGGATAGGATAGGATTGAGGATAGGATATGGTAGAGGATAGGATAAGATAGAGGATAGGATAGGATAGACGATAGGATAGAGGATATTATACGATGGAGGATGGGATAGGATTGAGGATAGGATAAGATAGAGGATAGGATAGAATAGAGTACAGGATAGTATAGAGGATAAGATAATATAGAGAATAGGATAGGATAGAGGATAGGACAGGATAGAGGATAGGATAGGATAGAGGATAGGATAGGATAGAGGATAGGATAGGATATAGGATATGATAGGCTAGGATAGAGGATAGGATAGGATAGATGATAGGATAGAGGATAGGATAGGATATAGGATATGATAGACTAGGATAGAGGATAGGATAGGATAGAGGATACGATACGATAGAGGATTGGATAGGATAGAGAATTGGATAGGATAGAGGATAGGATAGGATAGAGGATAGGATAGGATTGAGGATCGGATAGGATAGAGGATAGGATATGATAGACGATAGGATAGAGGATATTATACGATGGAGGATAGGATAGGATTGAGGATAGGATATGGTAGAGGATAGGATAAGATAGAAGATAGGATAGAATAGAGTACAGGATAGTATAGAGGATAAGATAATATAGAGAATAGGATAGGATAGAGGATAGGACAGGATAGAGGATAGGATAGGATAGAGGATAGGACAGGATAGAGGATAGGATAGGATAGAGGATAGGATAGGATAGAGGATAGGATAGGATAGAGGATAGGATAGGATATATGATATTATAGGATGGAGGATACGATATTATAGAGGATAGGATAGGATAGACGATAGGATAGGCGATTGGATAGGATAGATGATATCATAGGATGGAGGATAGGGTAGGATAGAGGATAGGATAGGACAGAGGATAGGATAGGATAGAGAATAGGATAGGATAGAGGATAGGATAGGGTAGAGGATAGGATAAGATAGAGGATAGGGTAGGATAGATGATAGGATAGAGGATTGGATAGGATAGAGGATACCATACGATAGAGGATAGGCTAGGATAGAGGGTAGGATAGAGAATTGGATAGGATAGAGGATAGGATAGGATAGAGGATAGGATAGGATTGAGGATCGGATAGGATAGAGGATAGGATAGGATAGACGATAGGATAGAGGATATTATACGATGGAGGATAGGATAGGATTGAGGGTAGGATAAGGTAGAGGATAGGATAGAATAGAGTACAGGATAGTATAGAGGATAAGATAATATAGAGAATAGGATAGGATAGAGGATAGGACAGGATAGAGGATAGGATAGGATAGAGGATAGGATAGGATAGAGGATAGGATAGGATATAGGATATGATAGGCTAGGATAGAGGATAGGATAGGATTGAGGATAGGATAGGATATAGGATATGATAGGCTAGGATAGAGGATAGGATAGGATAGATGATAGGATAGAGGATAGGATAGGATATAGGATATGATAGGCTAGGATAGAGGATAGGATAGGATAGAGGATACGATACGATAGAGGATAGGATAGCATAGAGAATGGGCTAGGATAGAGGATAGGATAGGATAGAGGATACGATACGATAGAGGATAGGATAGCATAGAGAATGGGATAGGACAGAGGATAGGATAGGATAGAGGATAGGATAGGATGGAGGATAGGATAGGACAGAGGATAGGATAGGATAGAGAATAGGATAGGATAGAGGATAGGATAGGGTAGAGGATAGGATAAGATAGAGGATAGGGTAGGATAGATGATAGGATAGAGGATTGGATAGGATAGAGGATACCATACGATAGAGGATAGGCTAGGATAGAGGGTAGGATAGAGAAGTGGATAGGATAGAGGATAGGATAGGATAGAGGATAGGATAGGATTGAGGATCGGATAGGATAGAGGATAGGATAGGATAGACGATAGGATAGAGGATATTATACGATGGAGGATTGGATAGGATTGAGGATAGGATAAGATAGAGGATAGTATAGAATAGAGTACAGGATAGTATAGAGGATAAGATAATATAGAGAATAGGATAGCATAGAGGATAGGACAGGATATAGGATAGGATAGGATAGAGGATAGGATAGGATAGAGGATAGGATAGGATATAGGATATGATAGGCTAGGATAGAGGATAGGATAGGATTGAGGATAGGATAGGATTGAGGATAGGATAGGATATAGGATATGATAGGCTAGGATAGAGGATAGGATAGGATTGAGGATAGGATAGGATTGAGGATAGGATAGGATTGAGGATAGGATAGGATATAGGATATGATAGGCTAGGATAGAGGATAGGATAGGATAGATGATAGGATAGAGAATTGGATGGGATAGAGGATACGATACGATAGAGGATAGGATAGGATAGAGGATGGGATAGGACAGAGGATAGGATAGGATAGAGAATAGGATAGTGATAGAGGATAGGATAGGATAGAGGATAGGATAGAGGATTGGATAGGATTGAGGATATTATGGGATAGAGGATTGGATAGGATAGGATAGGATAGAGGATACGATACGATAGAGGATAGGATAGGATAGAGGATGGGATAGGACAGAGGATAGGATAGGATAGAGGATAGAATAGGATAGAGGATAGGATAGGATTGAGGATAGGATAGGATAGATGATTGGTTAGGATAGAGGATACGATACGATAGAGGATAAGATAGGATAGAGGGTAGGATAGAGAATTGGATGGGATAGAGGATACGATACGATAGAGGATAGGATAGGATAGAGGATGGGATAGGACAGAGGATAGGATAGGATAGAGGATAGAATAGGATAGAGGATAGGATAGGATTGAGGATAGGATAGGATAGAGGATAGGATAGGATAGAGGATAGGATATGATAGAGGATAGGATAGGATATACGATATTATAGGATGGAGGATAGGATAGGATTGAGGAGAGGATAGGATAGAGGATAGGATAGGATTGAGGATAGGATAGGATAGATGATAGGATAGAGGATTGGATAGGATACAGGATACGATACGATAGAGGATAGGATAGGATAGAGGGTAGGATAGAGAATTGAATAGTATTGAGGATAATATGGGATAGAGGATAGGATGGGATAGGATAGGATAGAGGAGAGGATAGGATAGAGGATAGGATAGGATAGAGGATAGGATAGGATAGAGGATAGGGTAGGATAGAGGATAGGATAGGATAGAGGATAGGATAGGATAGAGGATAGGATAGGATATACGATATGATAGGATGGAGGATACGATATTATAGAGGATAGTATAGGATAGAGGGTAGGATAGGATATAGGGTAGGATAGAGAATTGGACAGGATAGAGGATACGATACGATAGAGGATAGGATAGGATAGAGGATAGGGTAGGGCAGAGGATAGGATAGGATAGAGGATAGGATTGGATAGAGGATATGATAGGATAGAGGATAGGATAGGATTGAGGATAGCATAGGATTGAGGATAGGGTAGGATAGAGAATAGGATAGGATAGAGGATAGGATAGGATAGAGGATAGGATAGAGGATACGATACGATAGAGGATAGGATAGGATAAGGAATAGGATAGGATAGAGGAAATGATAGGATAGAGTATAGGATAGGATTGAGGATAGGACAGGATAGAGGATAGGATAGGGTAGAGGATAGGATAGGATTGAGGATAGCATAGTATAGAGAATAGAATAGGATAGAGGATAGGATAGGATTGAGGATAGGATAGGATAGATGATAGGATAGAGGATTGGATAGGATAGAGGATACGATACGATAGAGTATAGGATAGGATTGAGGATAGGACAGGATAGATGATAGGATAGGGTAGAGGATAGGATAGGATTGAGGATAGGATAGTATAGATAATAGAATAGGATAGGGGATAGGATAGGATTGAGGATAGGATAGGATAGATGATAGGATAGAGGATTGGATAGGATAGAGGATACGATACGATAGAGGATAGGATAGGATAGAGGATAGGATAGGACAGAGGATAGGATAGGATAGAGGATAGGATAGGATAGAGGATAGGATAGGGTAGAGGATTGGATAAGATAGAGGATAGGGTAGGATAGATGATGGGATAGAGGATTGGATAGGATAGAGGATACCATACGATAGAGGATAGGCTAGGATAGAGGGTAAGATAGAGAATTGGATAGGATAGAGGATAGGATAGGATAGAGGATAGGATAGGATTGAGGATCGGATAGGATAGAGGATAGGATAGGATAGACGATAGGATAGAGGATATTATACGATGGAGGATAGGATAGGATTGAGGATAGGATAGGATAGTGGATGGGATAGGACAGAGGATAGGATAGGATAGAGGATAGGATAGGATAGAGGATAGGATAGGATAGAGGATAGGATAGGATAGAGGATATGATAGGCTAGGATAGAGGATAGGATAGGATTGAGGATAGGATAGGATAGAGTACAGGATAGTATAGAGGATAAGATAATATAGAGAATAGGACAGGATAGAGGATAGGACAGGATGGAGGATAGGATAGGATAGAGTACAGGATAGTATAGAGGATAAGATAATATAGAGAATAGGATAGGATAGAGGATAGGACAGGATAGAGGATAGGATAGGATAGATGATAGGATAGGATAGAGGATAGGATAGGATAGAGGATATGATAAGCTAGGATAGAGGATAGGATAGGATTGAGGATAGGATAGGATAGAGGATAGGATAGGATAGAGGATAGGATAGGATAGAGGATAGGATAGGATAGAGGATAGGATAGAGGATTGGATAGGATTGAAGATATTATGGGATAGAGGATAGGATAGGATAGGATAGGATAGAGGATAGGAAAGGATAGAGGATAGGATAGGATAGGATATATGATATTATAGGATGGAGGATACGATATTATAGAGGATAGTATAGGTTAGAGGATAGGATAGGGTAGAGGATAGGATAAGATAGAGGATAGGATAGAATAGAGTACAGGATAGTATAGAGGATAAGATAATATGGAGAATAGGATAGGATAGAGGATAGGACAGGATAGAGGATAGGATAGGATAGAGGATAGGATAGGATAGAGGATAGGATAGGATAGATGATAGGATAGAAGATTGGATAAGGATAGAGGATTCGATACGATAGAGGATAGGATAGGATAGAGGATAGGATAGGATAGAGGATAAGATAGGATAGAGGATAGGATAGGATATATGATACTATAGGATGGAGGATACGATATTATAGAGGATAGGATAGGGTAGAGGATAGGATAAGATAGAGGATAGGATAGGATTGAGGATAGGATAGGATAGATGACAGGATAGAGGATTGGATGGGATAGAGGATACGATACGATAGAGGATAGGGTAGGATAGAGGGTAGGATAGGATAGAGAATAGGATAGGATAGAGGATATAATAGGCTAGCATAGAGGATAGGATAGGATAGGATAGGATAGGATAGGATAGGATAGGATAGGATAGAGGATAGGATAGGATAGAGGATAGGATAGGATATATGATACTATAGGATGAAGGATACGATATTATAGAGGATAGTATAGGATAGAGGATAGGATAGGGTAGAGTATAGGATAAGATAGAGGATAGGATAGGGTAGAGGATAGGATAAGATAGAGGATAGGATAGAATAGAGTACAGGATAGTATAGAGGACAAGATAATATAGAGAATAGGATAGGATAGAGGATAGGACAGGATAGAGGATAGGATAGGATAGAGGATAGGATAGGATAGAAGATATGATAGGATAGGATAGAGGATATGATATGCTAGTATAGAGGATAGTATAGGATTGAGGATACGATAGGATAGAGGATAGGATAGGATTGAGGATAGCATAGGATTGAGGATAGGATAGGATAGAGAATAGGATAGGATAGAGGATAGGATAGGATACAGGATAGGATAGAGGATAGGATAGAGGATTGGATAGGATATATGATACTATAGGATGGAGAATACGATATTATAGAGGATAGTATACGATAGAGGATAGGATAGGGTAGAGGATAGGATAAGATAGATGATAGGATAGGGTAGATAATAGGATAAGATAGAGGATAGGATAGAATAGAGTACAGGATAGTATAGAGGATAAGATAATAAAGAGAATAGGATAGGATAGAGGATAGGATAGGATAGAGGATAGGATAGGATAGAGGATAGGATAGGATAGAGGATAGGATAGGGTAGAGGATAGGATAGGATAGAGGATAGGATAGGATAGAGGATAGGATAGGATAGAGGATAGGATAGGATAGAGGATAGGATAGGATAGAGGATAGGATAGGGTAGAGGATAGGATAGGATAGAGGATAGGATAGGATAGAGGATAGTATAGGATGGAGGATAGGATGGAGGATAGGATAGGATAGAGGATAGGATAGGATAGAGGATAGGATAGTATAGAGAATAGAATAGGATAGAGGATAGGATAGGATTGAGGATAGGATAGGATAGATGATAGGATAGAGGTTTGGATAGGATAGAGGATACGATACGATAGAGGATAGGATAGGATAGATGATAGGATAGGATAGAGGATAGGATATGATAGAGGATATGATACGATAGAGGATAGGATAGCATAGAGGGTAGGATAGAGAATTGGATGGCATAGAGGATACGATACGATACAGGATAGGATAGGATAGAGGATAGGATAGGATAGAGGATAGGATAGCATAGAGGGTAGGATAGAGAATTGGATGGCATAGAGGATACGATGCGATACAGGATAGGATAGGATAGAGGATAGGATAGGATAGAGGATAGGATAGGATAGAGGATAGGATAGGATAGAGGATAGGATAGGATAGAGGATAGGATAGGATAGAGGATAGGATAGGATAGAGGATAGGATAGGATAGAGGATAGGATAGGATAGAGGATAGGATAGGATAGAGGATAGGATAGGGTAGAGGATAGGATAGGATAGAGGATAGGATAGGATAGAGGATAGTATAGGATGGAGGATAGGATGGAGGATAGGATAGGATAGAGGATAGGATAGGATAGAGGATAGGATAGTATAGAGAATAGAATAGGATAGAGGATAGGATAGGATTGAGGATAGGATAGGATAGATGATAGGATAGAGGTTTGGATAGGATAGAGGATACGATACGATAGAGGATAGGATAGGATAGATGATAGGATAGGATAGAGGATAGGATATGATAGAGGATATGATAAGATAGGATAGAGGATAGGATAGGATAGAGGATAGGACAGGATAGAGGATAGGATAGGATAGAGGATAGGATAGGATAGGATGGAGGATAGGATAGGATAGAGTATAGGATAGGATAGAGAATAGAATACGATAGAGGATAGGATAGGATAGAGGATAGGATAGTATAGAGAATAGAATAGGATAGAGGATAGGATAGGATTGAGGATAGGATAGGATAGATGATAGGATAGAGAATTGGATGGCATAGAGGATACGATGCGATACAGGATAGGATAGGATAGAGGATAGGATAGGATAGAGAATAGGATAGGATAGAGGATAGGACAGGATAGAGGATAGGATAGGATAGAGGATAGGATAGGATAGAGGATAGGATAGGATATAGGATATGATAGGCTAGGATAGAGGATAGGATAGGATAGATGATAGGATAGAGGATAGGATAGGATATAGGATATGATAGACTAGGATAGAGGATAGGATAGGATAGAGGATACGATACGATAGAGGATTGGATAGGATAGAGAATTGGATAGGATAGAGGATAGGATAGGATAGAGGATAGGATAGGATTGAGGATCGGATAGGATAGAGGATAGGATATGATAGACGATAGGATAGAGGATATTATACGATGGAGGATAGGATAGGATTGAGGATAGGATATGGTAGAGGATAGGATAAGATAGAAGATAGGATAGAATAGAGTACAGGATAGTATAGAGGATAAGATAATATAGAGAATAGGATAGGATAGAGGATAGGACAGGATAGAGGATAGGATAGGATAGAGGATAGGATAGGATAGAGGATAGGATAGGATAGAGGATAGGATAGGATAGAGGATAGGATAGGATATAGGATATGATAGGCTAGGATAGAGGATAGGATAGGATTGAGGATAGGATAGGATATAGGATATGATAGGCTAGGATAGAGGATAGGATAGGATAGATGATAGGATAGAGAATTGGATGGGATAGAGGATACGATACGATAGAGGATAGGATAGGATGGAGAATGGGATAGGACAGAGGATAGGATAGGATAGAGGATAGGATAGGATAGAGGATAGGATAGGATAGAGGATAGGATAGGATAGAGGAAATGATAGGCTAGGATAGAGGATTGGATAGGATAGAGGATACCATACGATAGAGGATAGGCTAGGATAGAGGGTAGGATAGAGAATTGGATAGGATAGAGGATAGGATAGGATAGAGGATAGGATAGGATTGAGGATCGGATAGGATAGAGGATAGGATAGGATAGACGATAGGATAGAGGATATTATACGATGGAGGATAGGATAGGATTGAGGATAGGATATGGTAGAGGATAGGATAAGATAGAGGATAGGATAGGATAGACGATAGGATAGAGGATATTATACGATGGAGGATGGGATAGGATTGAGGATAGGATAAGATAGAGGATAGGATAGAATAGAGTACAGGATAGTATAGAGGATAAGATAATATAGAGAATAGGATAGGATAGAGGATAGGACAGGATAGAGGATAGGATAGGATAGAGGATAGGATAGGATAGAGGATAGGATAGGATATAGGATATGATAGGCTAGGATAGAGGATAGGATAGGATAGATGATAGGATAGAGGATAGGATAGGATATAGGATATGATAGACTAGGATAGAGGATAGGATAGGATAGAGGATACGATACGATAGAGGATTGGATAGGATAGAGAATTGGATAGGATAGAGGATAGGATAGGATAGAGGATAGGATAGGATTGAGGATCGGATAGGATAGAGGATAGGATATGATAGACGATAGGATAGAGGATATTATACGATGGAGGATAGGATAGGATTGAGGATAGGATATGGTAGAGGATAGGATAAGATAGAAGATAGGATAGAATAGAGTACAGGATAGTATAGAGGATAAGATAATATAGAGAATAGGATAGGATAGAGGATAGGACAGGATAGAGGATAGGATAGGATAGAGGATAGGACAGGATAGAGGATAGGATAGGATAGAGGATAGGATAGGATAGAGGATAGGATAGGATAGAGGATAGGATAGGATATATGATATTATAGGATGGAGGATACGATATTATAGAGGATAGGATAGGATAGACGATAGGATAGGCGATTGGATAGGATAGATGATATCATAGGATGGAGGATAGGGTAGGATAGAGGATAGGATAGGACAGAGGATAGGATAGGATAGAGAATAGGATAGGATAGAGGATAGGATAGGGTAGAGGATAGGATAAGATAGAGGATAGGGTAGGATAGATGATAGGATAGAGGATTGGATAGGATAGAGGATACCATACGATAGAGGATAGGCTAGGATAGAGGGTAGGATAGAGAATTGGATAGGATAGAGGATAGGATAGGATAGAGGATAGGATAGGATTGAGGATCGGATAGGATAGAGGATAGGATAGGATAGACGATAGGATAGAGGATATTATACGATGGAGGATAGGATAGGATTGAGGGTAGGATAAGGTAGAGGATAGGATAGAATAGAGTACAGGATAGTATAGAGGATAAGATAATATAGAGAATAGGATAGGATAGAGGATAGGACAGGATAGAGGATAGGATAGGATAGAGGATAGGATAGGATAGAGGATAGGATAGGATATAGGATATGATAGGCTAGGATAGAGGATAGGATAGGATTGAGGATAGGATAGGATATAGGATATGATAGGCTAGGATAGAGGATAGGATAGGATAGATGATAGGATAGAGGATAGGATAGGATATAGGATATGATAGGCTAGGATAGAGGATAGGATAGGATAGAGGATACGATACGATAGAGGATAGGATAGCATAGAGAATGGGCTAGGATAGAGGATAGGATAGGATAGAGGATACGATACGATAGAGGATAGGATAGCATAGAGAATGGGATAGGACAGAGGATAGGATAGGATAGAGGATAGGATAGGATGGAGGATAGGATAGGACAGAGGATAGGATAGGATAGAGAATAGGATAGGATAGAGGATAGGATAGGGTAGAGGATAGGATAAGATAGAGGATAGGGTAGGATAGATGATAGGATAGAGGATTGGATAGGATAGAGGATACCATACGATAGAGGATAGGCTAGGATAGAGGGTAGGATAGAGAAGTGGATAGGATAGAGGATAGGATAGGATAGAGGATAGGATAGGATTGAGGATCGGATAGGATAGAGGATAGGATAGGATAGATGATAGGATAGAGGATAGGATAGGATATAGGATATGATAGGCTAGGATAGAGGATAGGATAGGATAGAGGATACGATACGATAGAGGATAGGATAGCATAGAGAATGGGCTAGGATAGAGGATAGGATAGGATAGAGGATACGATACGATAGAGGATAGGATAGCATAGAGAATGGGATAGGACAGAGGATAGGATAGGATAGAGGATAGGATAGGATGGAGGATAGGATAGGACAGAGGATAGGATAGGATAGAGAATAGGATAGGATAGAGGATAGGATAGGGTAGAGGATAGGATAAGATAGAGGATAGGGTAGGATAGATGATAGGATAGAGGATTGGATAGGATAGAGGATACCATACGATAGAGGATAGGCTAGGATAGAGGGTAGGATAGAGAAGTGGATAGGATAGAGGATAGGATAGGATAGAGGATAGGATAGGATTGAGGATCGGATAGGATAGAGGATAGGATAGGATAGACGATAGGATAGAGGATATTATACGATGGAGGATTGGATAGGATTGAGGATAGGATAAGATAGAGGATAGTATAGAATAGAGTACAGGATAGTATAGAGGATAAGATAATATAGAGAATAGGATAGCATAGAGGATAGGACAGGATATAGGATAGGATAGGATAGAGGATAGGATAGGATAGAGGATAGGATAGGATATAGGATATGATAGGCTAGGATAGAGGATAGGATAGGATTGAGGATAGGATAGGATTGAGGATAGGATAGGATATAGGATATGATAGGCTAGGATAGAGGATAGGATAGGATTGAGGATAGGATAGGATTGAGGATAGGATAGGATTGAGGATAGGATAGGATATAGGATATGATAGGCTAGGATAGAGGATAGGATAGGATAGATGATAGGATAGAGAATTGGATGGGATAGAGGATACGATACGATAGAGGATAGGATAGGATAGAGGATGGGATAGGACAGAGGATAGGATAGGATAGAGAATAGGATAGTGATAGAGGATAGGATAGGATAGAGGATAGGATAGAGGATTGGATAGGATTGAGGATATTATGGGATAGAGGATTGGATAGGATAGGATAGGATAGAGGATACGATACGATAGAGGATAGGATAGGATAGAGGATGGGATAGGACAGAGGATAGGATAGGATAGAGGATAGAATAGGATAGAGGATAGGATAGGATTGAGGATAGGATAGGATAGATGATTGGTTAGGATAGAGGATACGATACGATAGAGGATAAGATAGGATAGAGGGTAGGATAGAGAATTGGATGGGATAGAGGATACGATACGATAGAGGATAGGATAGGATAGAGGATGGGATAGGACAGAGGATAGGATAGGATAGAGGATAGAATAGGATAGAGGATAGGATAGGATTGAGGATAGGATAGGATAGAGGATAGGATAGGATAGAGGATAGGATATGATAGAGGATAGGATAGGATATACGATATTATAGGATGGAGGATAGGATAGGATTGAGGAGAGGATAGGATAGAGGATAGGATAGGATTGAGGATAGGATAGGATAGATGATAGGATAGAGGATTGGATAGGATACAGGATACGATACGATAGAGGATAGGATAGGATAGAGGGTAGGATAGAGAATTGAATAGTATTGAGGATAATATGGGATAGAGGATAGGATGGGATAGGATAGGATAGAGGAGAGGATAGGATAGAGGATAGGATAGGATAGAGGATAGGATAGGATAGAGGATAGGGTAGGATAGAGGATAGGATAGGATAGAGGATAGGATAGGATAGAGGATAGGATAGGATATACGATATGATAGGATGGAGGATACGATATTATAGAGGATAGTATAGGATAGAGGGTAGGATAGGATATAGGGTAGGATAGAGAATTGGACAGGATAGAGGATACGATACGATAGAGGATAGGATAGGATAGAGGATAGGGTAGGGCAGAGGATAGGATAGGATAGAGGATAGGATTGGATAGAGGATATGATAGGATAGAGGATAGGATAGGATTGAGGATAGCATAGGATTGAGGATAGGGTAGGATAGAGAATAGGATAGGATAGAGGATAGGATAGGATAGAGGATAGGATAGAGGATACGATACGATAGAGGATAGGATAGGATAAGGAATAGGATAGGATAGAGGAAATGATAGGATAGAGTATAGGATAGGATTGAGGATAGGACAGGATAGAGGATAGGATAGGGTAGAGGATAGGATAGGATTGAGGATAGCATAGTATAGAGAATAGAATAGGATAGAGGATAGGATAGGATTGAGGATAGGATAGGATAGATGATAGGATAGAGGATTGGATAGGATAGAGGATACGATACGATAGAGTATAGGATAGGATTGAGGATAGGACAGGATAGATGATAGGATAGGGTAGAGGATAGGATAGGATTGAGGATAGGATAGTATAGATAATAGAATAGGATAGGGGATAGGATAGGATTGAGGATAGGATAGGATAGATGATAGGATAGAGGATTGGATAGGATAGAGGATACGATACGATAGAGGATAGGATAGGATAGAGGATAGGATAGGACAGAGGATAGGATAGGATAGAGGATAGGATAGGATAGAGGATAGGATAGGGTAGAGGATTGGATAAGATAGAGGATAGGGTAGGATAGATGATGGGATAGAGGATTGGATAGGATAGAGGATACCATACGATAGAGGATAGGCTAGGATAGAGGGTAAGATAGAGAATTGGATAGGATAGAGGATAGGATAGGATAGAGGATAGGATAGGATTGAGGATCGGATAGGATAGAGGATAGGATAGGATAGACGATAGGATAGAGGATATTATACGATGGAGGATAGGATAGGATTGAGGATAGGATAGGATAGTGGATGGGATAGGACAGAGGATAGGATAGGATAGAGGATAGGATAGGATAGAGGATAGGATAGGATAGAGGATAGGATAGGATAGAGGATATGATAGGCTAGGATAGAGGATAGGATAGGATTGAGGATAGGATAGGATAGAGTACAGGATAGTATAGAGGATAAGATAATATAGAGAATAGGACAGGATAGAGGATAGGACAGGATGGAGGATAGGATAGGATAGAGTACAGGATAGTATAGAGGATAAGATAATATAGAGAATAGGATAGGATAGAGGATAGGACAGGATAGAGGATAGGATAGGATAGATGATAGGATAGGATAGAGGATAGGATAGGATAGAGGATATGATAAGCTAGGATAGAGGATAGGATAGGATTGAGGATAGGATAGGATAGAGGATAGGATAGGATAGAGGATAGGATAGGATAGAGGATAGGATAGGATAGAGGATAGGATAGAGGATTGGATAGGATTGAAGATATTATGGGATAGAGGATAGGATAGGATAGGATAGGATAGAGGATAGGAAAGGATAGAGGATATGATAGGATAGAGGATAGGATAGGATAGGATATATGATATTATAGGATGGAGGATACGATATTATAGAGGATAGTATAGGTTAGAGGATAGGATAGGGTAGAGGATAGGATAAGATAGAGGATAGGATAGAATAGAGTACAGGATAGTATAGAGGATAAGATAATATGGAGAATAGGATAGGATAGAGGATAGGACAGGATAGAGGATAGGATAGGATAGAGGATAGGATAGGATAGAGGATAGGATAGGATAGATGATAGGATAGAAGATTGGATAAGGATAGAGGATTCGATACGATAGAGGATAGGATAGGATAGAGGATAGGATAGGATAGAGGATAAGATAGGATAGAGGATAGGATAGGATATATGATACTATAGGATGGAGGATACGATATTATAGAGGATAGGATAGGGTAGAGGATAGGATAAGATAGAGGATAGGATAGGATTGAGGATAGGATAGGATAGATGACAGGATAGAGGATTGGATGGGATAGAGGATACGATACGATAGAGGATAGGGTAGGATAGAGGGTAGGATAGGATAGAGAATAGGATAGGATAGAGGATATAATAGGCTAGCATAGAGGATAGGATAGGATAGGATAGGATAGGATAGGATAGGATAGGATAGGATAGGATAGAGGATAGGATAGGATAGAGGATAGGATAGGATATATGATACTATAGGATGAAGGATACGATATTATAGAGGATAGTATAGGATAGAGGATAGGATAGGGTAGAGTATAGGATAAGATAGAGGATAGGATAGGGTAGATAATAGGATAAGATAGAGGATAGGATAGAATAGAGTACAGGATAGTATAGAGGATAAGATAATAAAGAGAATAGGATAGGATAGAGGATAGGATAGGATAGAGGATAGGATAGGATAGAGGATAGGATAGGATAGAGGATAGGATAGGGTAGAGGATAGGATAGGATAGAGGATAGGATAGGATAGAGGATAGGATAGGATAGAGGATAGGATAGGATAGAGGATAGGATAGGATAGAGGATAGGATAGGGTAGAGGATAGGATAGGATAGAGGATAGGATAGGATAGAGGATAGTATAGGATGGAGGATAGGATGGAGGATAGGATAGGATAGAGGATAGGATAGGATAGAGGATAGGATAGTATAGAGAATAGAATAGGATAGAGGATAGGATAGGATTGAGGATAGGATAGGATAGATGATAGGATAGAGGTTTGGATAGGATAGAGGATACGATACGATAGAGGATAGGATAGGATAGATGATAGGATAGGATAGAGGATAGGATATGATAGAGGATATGATAAGATAGGATAGAGGATAGGATAGGATAGAGGATAGGACAGGATAGAGGATAGGATAGGATAGAGGATAGGATAGGATAGGATGGAGGATAGGATAGGATAGAGTATAGGATAGGATAGAGAATAGAATACGATAGAGGATAGGATAGGATAGAGGATAGGATAGTATAGAGAATAGAATAGGATAGAGGATAGGATAGGATTGAGGATAGGATAGGATAGATGATAGGATAGAGAATTGGATGGGATAGAGGATACGATACGATAGAGGATAGGATAGCATAGAGGGTAGGATAGAGAATTGGATGGCATAGAGGATACGATACGATACAGGATAGGATAGGATAGAGGATAGGATAGGATAGAGGATAGGATAGCATAGAGGGTAGGATAGAGAATTGGATGGCATAGAGGATACGATGCGATACAGGATAGGATAGGATAGAGGATAGGATAGGATAGAGGATAGGATAGGATAGAGGATAGGATAGGATAGAGGATAGGATAGGATAGAGGATAGGATAGGATAGAGGATAGGATAGGATAGAGGATAGGATAGGATAGAGGATAGGATAGGATAGAGGATAGGATAGGATAGAGGATAGGATAGGATAGAGGATAGGATAGGGTAGAGGATAGGATAGGATAGAGGATAGGATAGGATAGAGGATAGTATAGGATGGAGGATAGGATGGAGGATAGGATAGGATAGAGGATAGGATAGGATAGAGGATAGGATAGTATAGAGAATAGAATAGGATAGAGGATAGGATAGGATTGAGGATAGGATAGGATAGATGATAGGATAGAGGTTTGGATAGGATAGAGGATACGATACGATAGAGGATAGGATAGGATAGATGATAGGATAGGATAGAGGATAGGATATGATAGAGGATATGATAAGATAGGATAGAGGATAGGATAGGATAGAGGATAGGACAGGATAGAGGATAGGATAGGATAGAGGATAGGATAGGATAGGATGGAGGATAGGATAGGATAGAGTATAGGATAGGATAGAGAATAGAATACGATAGAGGATAGGATAGGATAGAGGATAGGATAGTATAGAGAATAGAATAGGATAGAGGATAGGATAGGATTGAGGATAGGATAGGATAGATGATAGGATAGAGAATTGGATGGGATAGAGGATACGATACGATAGAGGATAGGATAGCATAGAGGGTAGGATAGAGAATTGGATGGCATAGAGGATACGATACGATACAGGATAGGATAGGATAGAGGATAGGATAGGATAGAGGATAGGATAGCATAGAGGGTAGGATAGAGAATTGGATGGCATAGAGGATACGATGCGATACAGGATAGGATAGGATAGAGGATAGGATAGGATAGAGGATAGGATAGGATAGAGGATAGGATAGGATAGAGGATAGGATAGGATAGAGGATAGGATAGGATAGAGGATAGGATAGGATAGAGGATAGGATAGGATAGAGGATAGGATAGGATAGAGGATAGGATAGGATAGAGGATAGGATAGGATAGAGGATAGGATAGGGTAGAGGATAGGATAGGATAGAGGATAGGATAGGATAGAGGATAGTATAGGATGGAGGATAGGATGGAGGATAGGATAGGATAGAGGATAGGATAGGATAGAGGATAGGATAGTATAGAGAATAGAATAGGATAGAGGATAGGATAGGATTGAGGATAGGATAGGATAGATGATAGGATAGAGGTTTGGATAGGATAGAGGATACGATACGATAGAGGATAGGATAGGATAGATGATAGGATAGGATAGAGGATAGGATATGATAGAGGATATGATAAGATAGGATAGAGGATAGGATAGGATAGAGGATAGGACAGGATAGAGGATAGGATAGGATAGAGGATAGGATAGGATAGGATGGAGGATAGGATAGGATAGAGTATAGGATAGGATAGAGAATAGAATACGATAGAGGATAGGATAGGATAGAGGATAGGATAGTATAGAGAATAGAATAGGATAGAGGATAGGATAGGATTGAGGATAGGATAGGATAGATGATAGGATAGAGAATAGGATGGGATAGAGGATACGATACGATAGAGGATAGGATAGCATAGAGGGTAGGATAGAGAATTGGATGGCATAGAGGATACGATACGATACAGGATAGGATAGGATAGGGGATAGGATAGGATAGAGGATAGGATAGGATAGAGGATAGGATAGGATAGAGGATAGGATAGGTTAGAGGATAGGATAGGATAGAGGATAGGATAGGATAGAGGATAGGATAGGATAGAGGATAGGATAGGATAGAGGATAGGATAGGATAGACGATAGGATAGGGGATTGGATAGGATAGAGGATAAGATAGGATAGAGGATAGGATAAGATAGAGGATAGGATAGGACAGAGGATACCATACGATAGAGGATATGCTAGGATAGACGGTAGGATAGAGAATTGGATAGGATAGAGGATACGATACGATAGAGGATAGGATAGGGTATATGATATTATGGGATGGAGGATAGGATAGGATAGACGATAGGATGGGGGATTGGATAGGATAGAGGATATGATAGGATAGAGGATAGGACAGGACAGAGGATAGGATAGGACAGAGGATAGGATAGGATAGAGGAGAGGATAGGATAGACGATAGGATAGGATAGAGTACAGGATAGTATAGAGGATAAGATAATATAGAGAATAGGATAGGATAGAGGACAGGACACGATAGAGGATAGGATAGGATAGAGGATAGGATAGGATAGGATGGAGGATAGGATAGGATGGAGGATAGGATAGGATAGAGTATAGGATAGGATAGAGAATAGAATACGATAGAGGATAGGATAGGATAGAGGATAGGATAGTATAGAGAATAGAATAGGATAGAGGATAGGATAGGATTGAGGATAGGATAGGATAGATGATAGGATAGAGGATTGGATGGGATAGAGGATACGATACGATAGAGGATAGGATAGGATAGAGGGTAGGATAGAGAATTGGATGGCATAGAGGATACGATACGATACAGGATAGGATAGGATAGAGGATAGGATAGGATAGACGATAGGATAGGGGATTGGATAGGATAGAGGATATGATAGGATAGAGGATAGGATAGGATAGAGGATAGGATAGGATAGAGGATAGGATAGGACAGAGGATAGGATAGGATAGAGGATAGGATAGGGTAGAGGATAAGATACGATAGAGGATAGGATAGGATAGAGTACAGGATAGTATAGAGGATAAGATAATATAGAGAATAGGATAGGATAGAGGGTAGGACAGGATGGAGGATAGGATAGGATAGAGTACAGGATAGTATAGAGGATAAGATAATATAGAGAATAGGATAGGATAGAGGATAGGACAGGATAGAGGATAGGATAGGATAGAGGATAGGATAGGATGGAGGATAGGATGGAGGATAGGATAGGATAGAGGATAGGATAGGATAGAGGATAGGATAGTATAGAGAATAGAATAGGATAGAGGATGGGATAGGATTGAGGATAGGATAGGATAGATGATAGGATAGAGGTTTGGATAGGATAGAGGATACGATACGATAGAGGATAGGATAGGATAGATGATAGGATAGGATAGAGGATAGGATAGGATAGAGGATATGATAAGATAGGATAGAGGATAGGATAGGATAGAGGATAGGACAGGATAGAGGATAGGATAGGATAGAGGATAGGATAGGATAGGATGGAGGATAGGATAGGATAGAGTATAGGATAGGATAGAGAATAGAATACGATAGAGGATAGGATAGGATAGAGGATAGGATAGTATAGACAATAGAATAGGATAGAGGATAGGATAGGATTGAGGATAGGATAGGATAGATGATAGGATAGAGGATTGGATGGGATAGAGGATACGATACGATAGAGGATAGGATAGCATAGAGGGTAGGATAGAGAATTGGATGGCATAGAGGATACGATACGATACAGGATAGGATAGGATAGAGGATAGGATAGGATAGAGGATAGGATAGGATAGAGGATAGGATAGGATAGAGGATAGGATAGGATAGAGGATAGGATAGGATAGAGGATAGGATAGGATAGAGGATAGGATAGGATAGAGGATAGGATAGGATAGAGGATAGGATAGGATAGAGGATAGGATAGGATAGAGGATAGGATAGGATAGAGGATAGGATAGGATAGAGGATAGGATAGGATAGAGGATAGGATAGGATAGAGGATAGGATAGGATAGAGGATAGGATAGGATAGAGGATAGGATAGGATAGAGGATAGGATAGGATAGAGGATAGGATAGGATAGAATATAGGATAGGATAGACGATAGGATAGGGGATTGGATAGGATAGAGGATATGATAGGATAGAGGATAGGATAAGATAGAGGATAGGATAGGATAGAGGATAGGATAGGACAGAGGATAGGATAGGATAAAGGATAGGATAGGGTAGAGGCTCAGATACGATAGAGGATAGGATAGGATAGAGTACAGGATAGTATAGAGGATAAGATAATATAGAGAATAGGATAGGATAGAGGATAGGACAGGATGGAGGATAGGATAGGATAGAGGATAGGATAGGATAGAGGATATGATAAGATAGGATAGAGGATAGGATAGGATAGAGGATAGGACAGGATAGAGGATAGGATAGGATAGAGGATAGGATAGGATAGGATGGAGGATAGGATAGGATAGAGTATAGGATAGGATAGAGAATAGAATACGATAGAGGATAGGATAGGATAGAGGATAGGATAGTATAGAGAATAGAATAGGATAGAGGATAGGATAGGATTGAGGATAGGATAGGATAGATGATAGGATAGAGGATTGGATGGGATAGAGGATACGATACGATAGAGGATAGGATAGCATAGAGGGTAGGATAGAGAATTGGATGGCATAGAGGATACGATACGATACAGGATAGGATAGGATAGAGGATAGGATAGGATAGAGGATAGGATAGGATAGAGGATAGGATAGGATAGAGGATAGGATAGGATAGAGGATAGGATAGGATAGAGGATAGGATAGGATAGACGATAGGATAGGGGATTGGATAGGATAGAGGATATGATAGGATAGAGGATAGGATAAGATAGAGGATAGGATAGGACAGAGGATACCATACGATAGAGGATATGCTAGGATAGACGGTAGGATAGAGAATTGGATAGGATAGAGGATACGATACGATAGAGGATAGGATAGGGTATATGATATTATGGGATGGAGGATAGGATAGGATAGACGATAGGATGGGGGATTGGATAGGATAGAGGGTATGATAGGATAGAGGATAGGACAGGACAGAGGATAGGATAGGACAGAGGATAGGATAGGATAGAGGAGAGGATAGGATAGACGATAGGATAGGATAGAGTACAGGATAGTATAGAGGATAAGATAATATAGAGAATAGGATAGGATAGAGGATAGGACACGATAGAGGATAGGATAGGATAGAGGATAGGATAGGATAGGATGGAGGATAGGATAGGATGGAGGATAGGATAGGATAGAGTATAGGATATGATAGAGAATAGAATACGATAGAGGATAGGATAGGATAGAGGATAGGATAGTATAGAGAATAGAATAGGATAGAGGATAGGATAGGATTGAGGATAGGATAGGATAGATGATAGGATAGAGGATTGGATGGGATAGAGGATACGATACGATAGAGGATAGGATAGGATAGAGGGTAGGATAGAGAATTGGATGGCATAGAGGATACGATACGATACAGGATAGGATAGGATAGAGGATAGGATAGGATAGAGGATAGGATAGGATAGACGATAGGATAGGGGATTGGATAGGATAGAGGATATGATAGGATAGAGGATAGGATAGGATAGAGGATAGGATAGGATAGAGGATAGGATAGGACAGAGGATAGGATAGGATAGAGGATAGGATAGGGTAGAGGATAAGATACGATAGAGGATAGGATAGGATAGAGTACAGGATAGTATAGAGGATAAGATAATATAGAGAATAGGATAGGATAGAGGGTAGGACAGGATGGAGGATAGGATAGGATAGAGTACAGGATAGTATAGAGGATAAGATAATATAGAGAATAGGATAGGATAGAGGATAGGACAGGATAGAGGATAGGATAGGATAGAGGATAGGATACGATGGAGGATAGGATGGAGGATAGGATAGGATAGAGGATAGGATAGGATAGAGGATAGGATAGTATAGAGAATAGAATAGGATAGAGGATAGGATAGGATTGAGGATAGGATAGGATAGATGATAGGATAGAGGTTTGGATAGGATAGAGGATACGATACGATAGAGGATAGGATAGGATAGATGATAGGATAGGATAGAGGATAGGATAGGATAGAGGATATGATAAGATAGGATAGAGGATAGGATAGGATAGAGGATAGGACAGGATAGAGGATAGGATAGGATAGAGGATAAGATAGGATAGAGGATAGGATAGGATAGGATGGAGGATAGGATAGGATAGAGTATAGGATAGGATAGAGAATAGAATACGATAGAGGATAGGATAGGATAGAGGATAGGATAGTATAGACAATAGAATAGGATAGAGGATAGGATAGGATTGAGGATAGGATAGGATAGATGATAGGATAGAGGATTGGATGGGATAGAGGATACGATACGATAGAGGATAGGATAGCATAGAGGGTAGGATAGAGAATTGGATGGCATAGAGGATACGATACGATACAGGATAGGATAGGATAGAGGATAGGATAGGATAGAGGATAGGATAGGATAGAGGATAGGATAGGATAGAGGATAGGATAGGATAGAGGATAGGATAGGATAGAGGATAGGATAGGATAGAGGATAGGATAGGATAGAGGATAGGATAGGATAGAGGATAGGATAGGATAGAGGATAGGATAGGGTAGAGGATAGGATAGGATAGAGGATAGGATAGGATAGAGGATAGGATAGGATAGAGGATAGGATAGGATAGAGGATAGGATAGGATAGAGGATAGGATAGGATAGAGGATAGGATAGGATAGAGGATAGGATAGGATAGAGGATAGGATAGGATAGAGGATAGGATAGGATAGAGGATAGGATAGGATAGAGGATAGGATAGGATAGAGGATAGGATAGGATAGAGGATAGGATAGGATAGACGATAGGATAGGGGATTGGATAGGATAGAGGATATGATAGGATAGAGGATAGGATAAGATAGAGGATAGGATAGGATAGAGGATAGGATAGGACAGAGGATAGGATAGGATAAAGGATAGGATAGGGTAGAGGCTAAGATACGATAGAGGATAGGATAGGATAGAGTACAGGATAGTATAGAGGATAAGATAATATAGAGAATAGGATAGGATAGAGGATAGGACAGGATGGAGGATAGGATAGGATAGAGTACAGGATAGTATAGAGGATAAGATAATATAGAGAATAGGATAGGATAGAGGATAGGACAGGATAGAGGATAGGATAGGATAGAGGATAGGATAGGATGGAGGATAGGATGGAGGATAGGATAGGATAGAGGATAGGATGGGATAGAGGATAGGATAGTATAGAGAATAGAATAGGATAGAGGATAGGATAGGATTGAGGATAGGATAGGATAGATGATAGGATAGAGGTTTGGATAGGATAGAGGATACGATACGATAGAGGATAGGATAGGATAGAGTACAGGATAGTATAGAGGATAAGATAATATAGAGAATAGTATAGGATAGAGGATAGGATAGGATAGAGGATAGGATAGGATAGAGGATAGGATAGGATAGAGGATAGGATAGGATAGAGGATAGGATAGGATAGAGGATAGGATAGGATAGAGGATAGGATAGGATAGAGGATAGGATAGGATAGAGGATAGGATAGGATAGAGGATAGGATAGGATAGAGGATAGGATAGGATAGAGGATAGGATAGGATAGAGGATAGGATAGGATAGAGGATAGGATAGGATAGAGGATAGGATAGGATAGAGGATAGGATAGGATAGAGGATAGGATAGGATAGACGATAGGATAGGGGATTGGATAGGATAGAGGATATGATAGGATAGAGGATAGGATAAGATAGAGGATAGGATAGGATAGAGGATAGGATAGGACAGAGGATAGGATAGGATAAAGGATAGGATAGGGTAGAGGCTAAGATACGATAGAGGATAGGATAGGATAGAGTACAGGATAGTATAGAGGATAAGATAATATAGAGAATAGGATAGGATAGAGGATAGGACAGGATGGAGGATAGGATAGGATAGAGTACAGGATAGTATAGAGGATAAGATAATATAGAGAATAGGATAGGATAGAGGATAGGACAGGATAGAGGATAGGATAGGATAGAGGATAGGATAGGATGGAGGATAGGATGGAGGATAGGATAGGATAGAGGATAGGATGGGATAGAGGATAGGATAGTATAGAGAATAGAATAGGATAGAGGATAGGATAGGATTGAGGATAGGATAGGATAGATGATAGGATAGAGGTTTGGATAGGATAGAGGATACGATACGATAGAGGATAGGATAGGATAGATGATAGGATAGGATAGAGGATAGGATAGGATAGAGGATATGATAAGATAGGATAGAGGATAGGATAGGATAGAGGATAGGACAGGATAGAGGATAGGATAGGATAGAGGATAGGATAGGATAGGATGGAGGATAGGATAGGATAGAGTATAGGATAGGATAGAGAATAGAATACGATAGAGGATAGGATAGGATAGAGGATAGGATAGTATAGAGAATAGAATAGGATAGAGGATAGGATAGGATTGAGGATAGGATAGGATAGATGATAGGATAGAGGATTGGATGGGATAGAGGATACGATACGATAGAGGATAGGATAGCATAGAGGGTAGGATAGAGAATTGGATGGCATAGAGGATACGATACGATACAGGATAGGATAGGATAGAGGATAGGATAGGATAGAGGATAGGATAGGATAGGATAGAGGATAGGATAGGATAGAGGATAGGATAGGATAGAGGATAGGATAGGATAGAGGATAGGATAGGATAGAGGATAGGATAGGATAGAGGATAGGATAGGATAGAGGATAGGATAGGATAGAGGATAGGATAGGATAGAGGATAGGATAGGATAGAGGATAGGATAGGATAGAGGATAGGATAGGATAGACGATAGGATAGGGGACTGGATAGGATAGAGGATATGATAGGATAGAGGATAGGATAAGATAGAGGATAGGATAGGATAGAGGATAGGATAGGACAGAGGATAGGATAGGATAAAGGATAGGATAGGGTAGAGGCTAAGATACGATAGAGGATAGGATAGGATAGAGTACAGGATAGTATAGAGGATAAGATAATATAGAGAATAGTATAGGATAGAGGATAGGACAGGATGGAGGATAGGATAGGATAGAGTACAGGATAGTATAGAGGATAAGATAATATAGAGAATAGGATAGGATAGAGGATAGGACAGGATAGAGGATAGGATAGGATAGAGGATAGGATAGGATGGAGGATAGGATGTTGGATAGGATAGGATAGAGGATAGGATAGGATAGAGGATAGGATAGTATAGAGAATAGAATAGGATAGAGTATAGTATAGGATTGAGGATAGGATAGGATAGATGATAGGATAGAGGATTGGATGGGATAGAGGATACGATACGATAGAGGATAGGATAGCATAGAGGGTAGGATAGAGAATTGGATGGCATAGAGGATACGATACGATACAGGATAGGATAGGATAGAGGATAGGATAGGATAGAGTACAGGATAGTATAGAGGATAAGATAATATAGAGAATAGGATAGGATAGAGGATAGGACAGGATGGAGGATAGGATAGGATAGAGTACAGGATAGTATAGAGGATAAGATAATATAGAGAATAGGATAGGATAGAGGATAGGACAGGATAGAGGATAGGATAGGATAGAGGATAGGATAGGATGGAGGATAGGATGGAGGATAGGATAGGATAGAGGATAGGATGGGATAGAGGATAGGATAGTATAGAGAATAGAATAGGATAGAGGATAGGATAGGATTGAGGATAGGATAGGATAGATGATAGGATAGAGGTTTGGATAGGATAGAGGATACGATACGATAGAGGATAGGATAGGATAGATGATAGGATAGGATAGAGGATAGGATAGGATAGAGGATATGATAAGATAGGATAGAGGATAGGATAGGATAGAGGATAGGACAGGATAGAGGATAGGATAGGATAGAGGATAGGATAGGATAGGATGGAGGATAGGATAGGATAGAGTATAGGATAGGATAGAGAATAGAATACGATAGAGGATAGGATAGGATAGAGGATAGGATACTATAGAGAATAGAATAGGATAGAGGATAGGATAGGATTGAGGATAGGATAGGATAGATGATAGGATAGAGGATTGGATGGGATAGAGGATACGATACGATAGAGGATAGGATAGCATAGAGGGTAGGATAGAGAATTGGATGGCATAGAGGATACGATACGATACAGGATAGGATAGGATAGAGGATAGGATAGGATAGAGGATAGGATAGGATAGGATAGAGGATAGGATAGGATAGAGGATAGGATAGGATAGAGGATAGGATAGGATAGAGGATAGGATAGGATAGAGGATAGGATAGGATAGAGGATAGGATAGGATAGAGGATAGGATAGGATAGAGGATAGGATAGGATAGAGGATAGGATAGGATAGAGGATAGGATAGGATAGACGATAGGATAGGGGATTGGATAGGATAGAGGATATGATAGGATAGAGGATAGGATAAGATAGAGGATAGGATAGGATAGAGGATAGGATAGGACAGAGGATAGGATAGGATAAAGGATAGGATAGGGTAGAGGCTAAGATACGATAGAGGATAGGATAGGATAGAGTACAGGATAGTATAGAGGATAAGATAATATAGAGAATAGTATAGGATAGAGGATAGGACAGGATGGAGGATAGGATAGGATAGAGTACAGGATAGTATAGAGGATAAGATAATATAGAGAATAGGATAGGATAGAGGATAGGACAGGATAGAGGATAGGATAGGATAGAGGATAGGATAGGATGGAGGATAGGATGTTGGATAGGATAGGATAGAGGATAGGATAGGATAGAGGATAGGATAGTATAGAGAATAGAATAGGATAGAGTATAGTATAGGATTGAGGATAGGATAGGATAGATGATAGGATAGAGGTTTGGATAGGATAGAGGATACGATACGATAGAGGATAGGATAGGATAGATGATAGTATAGGATAGAGGATAGGATAGGATAGAGGATATGATAAGCTAGGATAGAGGATAGGATAGGATTGAGGATAGGATAGGATAGAGGATAGGATAGGATAGAGGATAGGATAGGATAGAGGATAGGATAGAGGATTGGATAGGATTGAGGATATTATGGGATAGAGGATAGGATAGGATAGGATAGGATAGAGGATAGGATAGGATAGAGGATATGATAAGCTAGGATAGAGGATAGGATAGGATTGAGGATAGGATAGAATAGAGGACAGGATAGTATAGAGGATAAGATAATATAGAGAATAGGATAGGATAGAGGATAGGACAGGATAGAGGATAGGATAGGATAGAGGATAGGATAGGATAGAGGATAGGATAGGATAGATGATAGGATAGAGGATTGGATAGGATAGAGGATACGATACGATAGAGGATAAGATAGGATAGAGGGTAGGATAGAGAATTGGATAAGGATAGAGGATACGATACGATAGAGGATAGGATAGGATAGAGGATGGGATAGGACAGAGGATAGGATACGATAGAGGATAGAATAGGATAGAGGATAGGATAGGATTGAGGATAGGATAGGATAGATGATAGGATAGAGGATTGGATAGGATAGAGGATACGATACGATAGAGGATAGGATAGGATAGAGGGTAGGATAGAGAATTGAATAGGATTGAGGATAATATAGGATAGAGGATAGGATAGGATAGGATAGGATAGAGGATAAGATAGGATATATGATATTATAGGATGGAGGATACGATATTATAGAGGATAGGATAGGGTAGAGAATAGGATAAGATAGAGGATAGGATAGAATAGAGTACAGGATAGTATAGAGGATAAGATAATATAGAGAATAGGATAGGATAGATGATAGGACATGATAGAGGATAGGATAGGATAGAGGATGGGATAGGATAGAGGATAGGATAGTATAGAGAATAGAATAGGATAGAGGATAGGATATGATTGAGGATAGGATAGGATAGAAGATAGGATAGAGGTTTGGATAGGATAGAGGATACGATACGATAGAGGATAGGATAGGATAGATGATAGGATAGGATAGAGGATAGGATAGGATAGAGGATATGATAAGATAGGATAGAGGATAGGATAGGATAGAGGATAGGACAGGATAGAGGATAGGATAGGATAGAGGATAGGATAGGATAGGATGGAGGATAGGATAGGATAGAGTATAGGATAGGATAGAGAATAGAATACGATAGAGGATAGGATAGGATAGAGGATAGGATAGTATAGAGAATAGAATAGGATAGAGGATAGGATAGGATTGAGGATAGGATAGGATAGATGATAGGATAGAGGATTGGATGGGATAGAGGATACGATACGATAGAGGATAGGATAGCATAGAGGGTAGGATAGAGAATTGGATGGCATAGAGGATACGATACGATACAGGATAGGATAGGATAGAGGATAGGATAGGATAGAGGATAGGATAGGATAGAGGATAGGATAGGATAGAGGATTGGATAGGATAGAGGATAGGATAGGATAGAGGATAGGATAGTATAGAGAATAGAATAGGATAGAGGATAGGATAGGATTGAGGATAGGATAGGATAGATGATAGGATAGAGGTTTGGATAGGATAGAGGATACGATACGATAGAGGATAGGATAGGATTGAGTACAGGATAGTATAGAGGATAAGATAATATAGAGAATAGTATAGGATAGAGGATAGGATAGGATAGAGGATAGGATAGGATAGAGGATAGGATAGGATAGAGGATAGGATAGGATAGAGGATAGGATAGGATAGAGGATAGGATAGGATAGAGGATAGGATAGGATAGAGGATAGGATAGGATAGAGGATAGGATAGGATAGAGGATAGGATAGGATAGAGGATAGGATAGGATAGAGGATAGGATAGGATAGAGGATAGGATAGGATAGAGGATAGGATAGGATAGACGATAGGATAGGGGATTGGATAGGATAGAGGATATGATAGGATAGAGGATAGGATAAGGTAGAGGATAGGATAGGATAGAGGATAGGATAGGACAGAGGATAGGATAGGATAAAGGATAGGATAGGGTAGAGGCTAAGATACGATAGAGGATAGGATAGGATAGAGTACAGGATAGTATAGAGGATAAGATAATATAGAGAATAGGATAGGATAGAGGATAGGACAGGATGGAGGATAGGATAGGATAGAGTACAGGATAGTATAGAGGATAAGATAATATAGAGAATAGGATAGGATAGAGGATAGGACAGGATAGAGGATAGGATAGGATAGAGGATAGGATAGGATGGAGGATAGGATGGAGGATAGGATAGGATAGAGGATAGGATGGGATAGAGGATAGGATAGTATAGAGAATAGAATAGGATAGAGGATAGGATAGGATTGAGGATAGGATAGGATAGATGATAGGATAGAGGTTTGGATAGGATAGAGGATACGATACGATAGAGGATAGGATAGGATAGATGATAGGATAGGATAGAGGATAGGATAGGATAGAGGATATGATAAGATAGGATAGAGGATAGGATAGGATAGAGGATAGGACAGGATAGAGGATAGGATAGGATAGAGGATAGGATAGGATAGGATGGAGGATAGGATAGGATAGAGTATAGGATAGGATAGAGAATAGAATACGATAGAGGATAGGATAGGATAGAGGATAGGATAGTATAGAGAATAGAATAGGATAGAGGATAGGATAGGATTGAGGATAGGATAGGATAGATGATAGGATAGAGGATTGGATGGGATAGAGGATACGATACGATAGAGGATAGGATAGCATAGAGGGTAGGATAGAGAATTGGATGGCATAGAGGATACGATACGATACAGGATAGGATAGGATAGAGGATAGGATAGGATAGAGGATAGGATAGGATAGGATAGAGGATAGGATAGGATAGAGGATAGGATAGGATAGAGGATAGGATAGGATAGAGGATAGGATAGGATAGAGGATAGGATAGGATAGAGGATAGGATAGGATAGAGGATAGGATAGGATAGAGGATAGGATAGGATAGAGGATAGGATAGGATAGAGGATAGGATAGGATAGAGGATAGGATAGGATAGACGATAGGATAGGGGACTGGATAGGATAGAGGATATGATAGGATAGAGGATAGGATAAGATAGAGGATAGGATAGGATAGAGGATAGGATAGGACAGAGGATAGGATAGGATAAAGGATAGGATAGGGTAGAGGCTAAGATACGATAGAGGATAGGATAGGATAGAGTACAGGATAGTATAGAGGATAAGATAATATAGAGAATAGTATAGGATAGAGGATAGGACAGGATGGAGGATAGGATAGGATAGAGTACAGGATAGTATAGAGGATAAGATAATATAGAGAATAGGATAGGATAGAGGATAGGACAGGATAGAGGATAGGATAGGATAGAGGATAGGATAGGATGGAGGATAGGATGTTGGATAGGATAGGATAGAGGATAGGATAGGATAGAGGATAGGATAGTATAGAGAATAGAATAGGATAGAGTATAGTATAGGATTGAGGATAGGATAGGATAGATGATAGGATAGAGGATTGGATGGGATAGAGGATACGATACGATAGAGGATAGGATAGCATAGAGGGTAGGATAGAGAATTGGATGGCATAGAGGATACGATACGATACAGGATAGGATAGGATAGAGGATAGGATAGGATAGAGTACAGGATAGTATAGAGGATAAGATAATATAGAGAATAGGATAGGATAGAGGATAGGACAGGATGGAGGATAGGATAGGATAGAGTACAGGATAGTATAGAGGATAAGATAATATAGAGAATAGGATAGGATAGAGGATAGGACAGGATAGAGGATAGGATAGGATAGAGGATAGGATAGGATGGAGGATAGGATGGAGGATAGGATAGGATAGAGGATAGGATGGGATAGAGGATAGGATAGTATAGAGAATAGAATAGGATAGAGGATAGGATAGGATTGAGGATAGGATAGGATAGATGATAGGATAGAGGTTTGGATAGGATAGAGGATACGATACGATAGAGGATAGGATAGGATAGATGATAGGATAGGATAGAGGATAGGATAGGATAGAGGATATGATAAGATAGGATAGAGGATAGGATAGGATAGAGGATAGGACAGGATAGAGGATAGGATAGGATAGAGGATAGGATAGGATAGGATGGAGGATAGGATAGGATAGAGTATAGGATAGGATAGAGAATAGAATACGATAGAGGATAGGATAGGATAGAGGATAGGATAGTATAGAGAATAGAATAGGATAGAGGATAGGATAGGATTGAGGATAGGATAGGATAGATGATAGGATAGAGGATTGGATGGGATAGAGGATACGATACGATAGAGGATAGGATAGCATAGAGGGTAGGATAGAGAATTGGATGGCATAGAGGATACGATACGATACAGGATAGGATAGGATAGAGGATAGGATAGGATAGAGGATAGGATAGGATAGGATAGAGGATAGGATAGGATAGAGGATAGGATAGGATAGAGGATAGGATAGGATAGAGGATAGGATAGGATAGAGGATAGGATAGGATAGAGGATAGGATAGGATAGAGGATAGGATAGGATAGAGGATAGGATAGGATAGACGATAGGATAGGGGATTGGATAGGATAGAGGATATGATAGGATAGAGGATAGGATAAGATAGAGGATAGGATAGGATAGAGGATAGGATAGGACAGAGGATAGGATAGGATAAAGGATAGGATAGGGTAGAGGCTAAGATACGATAGAGGATAGGATAGGATAGAGTACAGGATAGTATAGAGGATAAGATAATATAGAGAATAGTATAGGATAGAGGATAGGACAGGATGGAGGATAGGATAGGATAGAGTACAGGATAGTATAGAGGATAAGATAATATAGAGAATAGGATAGGATAGAGGATAGGACAGGATAGAGGATAGGATAGGATAGAGGATAGGATAGGATGGAGGATAGGATGTTGGATAGGATAGGATAGAGGATAGGATAGGATAGAGGATAGGATAGTATAGAGAATAGAATAGGATAGAGTATAGTATAGGATTGAGGATAGGATAGGATAGATGATAGGATAGAGGTTTGGATAGGATAGAGGATACGATACGATAGAGGATAGGATAGGATAGATGATAGTATAGGATAGAGGATAGGATAGGATAGAGGATATGATAAGCTAGGATAGAGGATAGGATAGGATTGAGGATAGGATAGGATAGAGGATAGGATAGGATAGAGGATAGGATAGGATAGAGGATAGGATAGAGGATTGGATAGGATTGAGGATATTATGGGATAGAGGATAGGATAGGATAGGATAGGATAGAGGATAGGATAGGATAGAGGATATGATAAGCTAGGATAGAGGATAGGATAGGATTGAGGATAGGATAGAATAGAGGACAGGATAGTATAGAGGATAAGATAATATAGAGAATAGGATAGGATAGAGGATAGGACAGGATAGAGGATAGGATAGGATAGAGGATAGGATAGGATAGAGGATAGGATAGGATAGATGATAGGATAGAGGATTGGATAGGATAGAGGATACGATACGATAGAGGATAAGATAGGATAGAGGGTAGGATAGAGAATTGGATAAGGATAGAGGATACGATACGATAGAGGATAGGATAGGATAGAGGATGGGATAGGACAGAGGATAGGATACGATAGAGGATAGAATAGGATAGAGGATAGGATAGGATTGAGGATAGGATAGGATAGATGATAGGATAGAGGATTGGATAGGATAGAGGATACGATACGATAGAGGATAGGATAGGATAGAGGGTAGGATAGAGAATTGAATAGGATTGAGGATAATATAGGATAGAGGATAGGATAGGATAGGATAGGATAGAGGATAAGATAGGATATATGATATTATAGGATGGAGGATACGATATTATAGAGGATAGGATAGGGTAGAGAATAGGATAAGATAGAGGATAGGATAGAATAGAGTACAGGATAGTATAGAGGATAAGATAATATAGAGAATAGGATAGGATAGATGATAGCACATGATAGAGGATAGGATAGGATAGAGGATGGGATAGGATAGAGGATAGGATAGTATAGAGAATAGAATAGGATAGAGGATAGGATATGATTGAGGATAGGATAGGATAGAAGATAGGATAGAGGTTTGGATAGGATAGAGGATACGATACGATAGAGGATAGGATAGGATAGATGATAGGATAGGATAGAGGATAGGATAGGATAGAGGATATGATAAGATAGGATAGAGGATAGGATAGGATAGAGGATAGGACAGGATAGAGGATAGGATAGGATAGAGGATAGGATAGGATAGGATGGAGGATAGGATAGGATAGAGTATAGGATAGGATAGAGAATAGAATACGATAGAGGATAGGATAGGATAGAGGATAGGATAGTATAGAGAATAGAATAGGATAGAGGATAGGATAGGATTGAGGATAGGATAGGATAGATGATAGGATAGAGGATTGGATGGGATAGAGGATACGATACGATAGAGGATAGGATAGCATAGAGGGTAGGATAGAGAATTGGATGGCATAGAGGATACGATACGATACAGGATAGGATAGGATAGAGGATAGGATAGGATAGAGGATAGGATAGGATAGAGGATAGGATAGGATAGAGGATTGGATAGGATAGAGGATAGGATAGGATAGAGGATAGGATAGGATAGAGGATAGGATAGAATAGAGGATAGGATAGGATAGAGGATAGGATAGGATAGAGGATAGGATAGGATAGAGGATAGGATAGGATAGAGGATAGGATAGGATAGAGGATAGGATAGGATAGACGATAGGATAGGGGATTGGATAGGATAGAGGATATGATAGGATAAGATAGAGGATAGGATAGGATAGAGGATAGGATAGGACAGAGGATAGGATAGGATAAAGGATAGGATAGGGTAGAGGCTAAGATACGATAGAGGATAGGATAGGATAGAGTACAGGATAGTATGGAGGATAAGATAATATAGAGAATAGGATAGGATAGAGGATAGGACAGGATGGAGGATAGGATAGGATAGAGTACAGGATAGTATAGAGGATAAGATAATATAGAGAATAGGATAGGATAGAGGATAGGACAGGATAGAGGATAGGATAGGATAGAGGATAGGATAGGATGGAGGATAGGATGTTGGATAGGATAGGATAGAGGATAGGATAGGATAGAGGATAGGATAGTATAGAGAATAGAATAGGATAGAGTATAGTATAGGATTGAGGATAGGATAGGATAGATGATAGGATAGAGGTTTGGATAGGATAGAGGATACGATACGATAGAGGATAGGATAGGATAGATGATAGTATAGGATAGAGGATAGGATAGGATAGAGGATATGATAAGCTAGGATAGAGGATAGGATAGGATTGAGGATAGGATAGGATAGAGGATAGGATAGGATAGAGGATAGGATAGGATAGAGGATAGGATAGAGGATTGGATAGGATTGAGGATATTATGGGATAGAGGATAGGATAGGATAGGATAGGATAGAGGATAGGATAGGATAGAGGATATGATAAGCTAGGATAGAGGATAGGATAGGATTGAGGATAGGATAGAATAGAGGACAGGATAGTATAGAGGATAAGATAATATAGAGAATAGGATAGGATAGAGGATAGGACAGGATAGAGGATAGGATAGGATAGAGGATAGGATAGGATAGAGGATAGGATAGGATAGATGATAGGATGGAGGATTGGATAGGATAGAGGATACGATACGATAGAGGATAAGATAGGATAGAGGGTAGGATAGAGAATTGGATAAGGATAGAGGATACGATACGATAGAGGATAGGATAGGATAGAGGATGGGATAGGACAGAGGATAGGATAGGATAGAGGATAGAATAGGATAGAGGATAGGATAGGATTGAGGATAGGATAGGATAGATGATAGGATAGAGGATTGGATAGGATAGAGGATACGATACGATAGAGGATAGGATAGGATAGAGGGTAGGATAGAGAATTGAATAGGATTGAGGATAATATGGGATAGAGGATAGGATAGGATAGGATAGGATAGAGGATAAGATAGGATATATGATATTATAGGATGGAGGATACGATATTATAGAGGATAGGATAGGGTAGAGAATAGGATAAGATAGAGGATAGGATAGAATAGAGTACAGGATAGTATAGAGGATAAGATAATATAGAGAATAGGATAGGATAGATGATAGGACATGATAGAGGATAGGATAGGATAGAGGATAGGATAGGATTGAGGATAGGATAGGATAGATGATAGGATAGAGGATTGGATAGGATAGAGGATACGATAGGATAGAGGATAAGATAGCATAGAGGGTAGGATAGAGAATTGGATGGGATAGAGGATAAGATACGATAGAGGATAGGATAGGATAGAGGATGGGATAGGACAGAGGTTAGGATAGGATAGAGGATAGAATAGGATAGAGGATAGGATAGGATTGAGGATAGGATAGGATAGAGGATAGGATAGGGTAGAGGATAGGATAGAATAGAGTACAGGATAGTATAGAGGATAAGATAATATAGAGAATAGGATAGGATAGATGATAGGACATGATAGAGGATAGGATAGGATAGAGGATAGGATAGGATAGATGATAGGATAGAGGATTGGATAGGATAGAGGATACGATACGATAGAGGATAGGATAGGATAGAGGGTAGGATAGAGAATTGAATAGGATTGAGGATATTATAGGATAGAGGATAGGATAGGATAGGATAGGATAGAGGATAGGATAGGGTAGATGATAGGAGAAGATAGAGGATAGGATAGAATAGAGCACAGGATAGTATAGAGGATAAGATAATATAGAGAAGAGGATAGGATAGAGAATAGGATAGGATAGAGGATAGGACAGGATAGAGGATAGGATAGGATAGAGGATAGGATAGGATAGAGGATAGGATAGGATATAGGATAGAATAGGATAGATGATAGGATAGAGGATTGGATAGGATAGAGGATAAGATACGATAGAGGATAGGATAGGATAGAGGATAGGATAGGACAGAGGATAGGATAGGATAGAGGATAGGATAGGATAGAGGATATGATAGGATAGAGGATAGGATAGGATAGAGGATAGGATAGGATTGAGGATCGGATAGGATAGATGATAGGATAGGATAGAGGATAGGATTGGATTGAGGATAGGATAGAATAGAGTACAGGATAGTATAGAGGATAAGATAGGATAGAGGATAGGATAGGATAGAGGATAGGATAGGATAGAGGACAGGATAGGATAGAGGATAGGATAGGATAGAGGATAGGATAGGATAGAGGATAGGATAGGATAGGATAGAGGATAGGATAGGATAGAGGACAGGATAGGATAGAGGATAGGATAGGATTGAGGATAGGATAGGATAGAGGATAGGATAGGATAGAGGATAGGATAGGATAGAGGACAGGATAGGATAGAGGATAAAATAGGATAGAGGAAAGGATAGGATAGAGGATAGGATAGGATAGAGGATAGGATAAGATAGAGGACAGGATAGGGTAGAGGATAGGATAAGATAGAGGATAGGATAGGATAGAGGATATGATAGGCTAGGATAGAGAATAGGATAGGATTGAGGATAGGATAGGATAGAGGATGGGATAGGATTGAGGATAGCATAGGATTGAGGATAGGATAGGATAGAGGATAGGATAGGATTGAGGATAGGATGGGATAGAGGATGGTATAGAGGATATTAAAGGAGAGAGGATATTATTGGATAGAGGATAGGATAGGATTGAGGATAGGATAGGATACAGGATAGGATAGGATATATGATATTATGGGATGGAGGATACGATATTATAGAGGATAGGATAGGATAGACGATAGGATAGGGGATTGGATAGGATAGAGGATAGGATAGAGGATAGAGGATAGAGGATACGATATTATGGAGGATAGGATAGGATAGACGATAGGATAAGGGATTGGATAGGATAGAGAATATTATAGGTTAGAGGATAGGATAGTATAGAGGACAGGATAGGATAGAGGATAGGATAGGATAGATGGTAGGATAATATAGAGAATAGCATAGGATAGAGGATAGGATAGGACAGAGAATAGGATAGGATAGAGGATAGGATAGGATAGAGGATAGGATAGGATAGGATAGAGGATAGGATAGGATAGGATAGAGGATAGGATAGGATAGACGATAGGATAGAGGATAGGATAGGATCGACGATAGGATAGAGGATAGGATTGAGGATATTATGGGATAGAGGAAAGGATAGGATAGATGATAAGATAGAGGATTGGATAGGATAGAGGATAGGATAGGATAGGATAGAGGATAGGATAGGATAGGATAGAGGATAGGATAGGATAGACGATACGATAGAGGATAGGATTGAGGATATTATGGGATAGAGGAAAGGATAGGATAGATGATAGGATAGAGGATTGGATAGGATAGAGGATACGATACGATAGAGGATAGGATAGGATACAGATAAGGATAGGATAGAGGGTAGGATAGCGGATTGGATTGGATAGATTATACGATACGATAGAGGATAGGATAGGATAGAGGATAGGATAGGACAGAGGATAGGATAGGATAGAGGATAGGATAGGATAGAGGATATGATAGGATAGAGGATAGGATAGGATAGAGGATAGGATAGGATTGAGGATCGGATAGGATAGATGATAGGATAGGATAGAGGATAGGATTGGATTGAGGATAGGATAGAATAGAGTACAGGATAGTATAGAGGATAAGATAGGATAGAGGCTAGGATAGGATAGAGGATAGGATAGTATAGAGGATAGGATAGGACAGAGAATAGGATAGGATAGAGGATAGGATAGGATAGAGGATAGGATAGGATAGGATAGAGGATAGGATAGGATAGGATAGAGGATAGGATAGGATAGGGGATAGGATAGGGTAGAGGATAGGATAGGATAGACGATAGGATAGGGGATAGGATTGAGGATATTATGGGATAGAGGAAAGGATAGGATAGGTGATAGGATAGAGGATTGGATAGGATAGAGGATACGATACGATGGAGGATAGGATAGGATAGAGGATAGGATAGGACAGAGGATAGGATAGGATAGAGGATAGGATAGGATAGAGGATAGGATAGGATAGAGCATAGGATAGGATTGAGGATAGGATAGGATAGATGATAGGATAGGATAGAGCATAGGATAGGATTGAGGATAGGATAGGATAGAGGATAGGATAGGATAGAGGATAGAATAGAGGATTGGATAGGATAGAGGATAGGTTAGAGGATTGGATAGAATTGAGGATAGGATAGGATAGAGGATAGGATAGGATAGAGGATAGGATAGGATAGAGGACAGGATAGGATAGAGGTTAGGATAGGATTGAGGATAGGATAGGATAGAGGATAGGATAGGATAGAGGATAGGATAGGATAGAGGATAGGATAGGATAGAGGACAGGATAGGATAGAGGATAAAATAGGATAGAGGAAAGGATAGGATAGACGATAGGATAGGGGATAGGATTGAGGATATTATGGGATAGAGGAAAGGATAGGATAGATGATAGGATAGAGGATTGGATAGGATAGAGGATACGATACGATAGAGGATAGGATAGGATACAGGATAGGATAGGATAGAGGGTAGGATAGCGGATTGGATTGGATAGAGGATACGATACGATAGAGGATAGGATAGGATAGAGGATAGGATAGGACAGAGGATAGGATAGGATAGAGGATAGGATAGGATAGAGGATATGATAGGATAGAGGATAGGATAGGATAGAGGATAGGATAGGATTGTGGATCGGATAGGATAGATGATAGGATAGGATAGATGATAGGATAGGATAGGATAGAGGATAGGATAGGATAGGATAGAGGATAGGATAGGATAGACGATACGATAGAGGATAGGATTGAGGATATTATGGGATAGAGGAAAGGATAGGATAGATGATAGGATAGAGGATTGGATAGGATAGAGGATACGACACCATAGAGGATAGGATAGGATACAGGATAGGATAGGATAGAGGGTAGGATAGCGGATTGGATTGGATAGATTATACGATACGATAGAGGATAGGATAGGATAGAGGATAGGATAGGACAGAGGATAGGATAGGATAGAGGATAGGATAGGATAGAGGATATGATAGGATAGAGGATAGGATAGGATAGAGGATAGGATAGGATTGAGGATCGGATAGGATAGATGATAGGATAGGATTGAGGATAGGATAGGATAGAGGATAGGATAGGATAGAGGATAGGATAGGATAGAGGACAGGATAGGATAGAGGATAAAATAGGATAGAGGAAAGGATAGGATAGAGGATAGGATAGGATAGAGGATAGGATAAGATAGAGGACAGGATAGGGTAGAGGATAGGATAAGATAGAGGATAGGATAGGATAGAGGATATGATAGGCTAGGATAGAGAATAGGATAGGATAGGATAGAGGATGGGATAGGATTGAGGATAGCATAGGATTGAGGATAGGATAGGATAGAGGATAGGATAGGATTGAGGATAGGATGGGATAGAGGATGGTATAGAGGATATTAAAGGAGAGAGGATATTATTGGATAGAGGATAGGATAGGATTGAGGATAGGATTGGATACAGGATAGGATAGGATATATGATATTATGGGATGGAGGATACGATATTATAGAGGATAGGATAGGATAGACGATAGGATAGGGGATTGGATAGGATAGAGGATAGGATAGAGGATAGAGGATAGAGGATACGATATTATGGAGGATAGGATAGGATAGACGATAGGATAAGGGATTGGATAGGATAGAGGATAGGATAGGATAGAGAATATTATAGGTTAGAGGATAGGATAGGATAGAGGACAGGATAGGATAGAGGATAGGATAGGATAGATGGTAGGATAATATAGAGAATAGCATAGGATAGAGGATAGGATAGGACAGAGAATAGGATAGGATAGAGGATAGGATAGGATAGAGGATAGGATAGGATAGGATAGAGGATAGGATAGGATAGGATAGAGGATAGGATAGGATAGACGATAGGATAGAGGATAGGATAGGATCGACGATAGGATAGAGGATAGGATTGAGGATATTATGGGATAGAGGAAAGGATAGGATAGATGATAAGATAGAGGATTGGATAGGATAGAGGATACGATACGATAGAGGATAGGATAGGATAGGATAGAGGATAGGATAGGATAGGATAGAGGATAGGATAGGATAGACGATACGATAGAGGATAGGATTGAGGATATTATGGGATAGAGGAAAGGATAGGATAGATGATAGGATAGAGGATTGGATAGGATAGAGGATACGATACGATAGAGGATAGGATAGGATACAGATAAGGATAGGATAGAGGGTAGGATAGCGGATTGGATTGGATAGATTATACGATACGATAGAGGATAGGATAGGATAGAGGATAGGATAGGACAGAGGATAGGATAGGATAGAGGATAGGATAGGATAGAGGATATGATAGGATAGAGGATAGGATAGGATAGAGGATAGGATAGGATTGAGGATCGGATAGGATAGATGATAGGATAGGATAGAGGATAGGATTGGATTGAGGATAGGATAGAATAGAGTACAGGATAGTATAGAGGATAAGATAGGATAGAGGCTAGGATAGGATAGAGGATAGGATAGTATAGAGGATAGGATAGGACAGAGAATAGGATAGGATAGAGGATAGGATAGGATAGAGGATAGGATAGGATAGGATAGAGGATAGGATAGGATAGGATAGAGGATAGGATAGGATAGGGGATAGGATAGGGTAGAGGATAGGATAGGATAGACGATAGGATAGGGGATAGGATTGAGGATATTATGGGATAGAGGAAAGGATAGGATAGGTGATAGGATAGAGGATTGGATAGGATAGAGGATACGATACGATGGAGGATAGGATAGGATAGAGGATAGGATAGGACAGAGGATAGGATAGGATAGAGGATAGGATAGGATAGAGGATAGGATAGGATAGAGCATAGGATAGGATTGAGGATAGGATAGGATAGATGATAGGATAGGATAGAGCATAGGATAGGATTGAGGATAGGATAGGATAGAGGATAGGATAGGATAGAGGATAGAATAGAGGATTGGATAGGATAGAGGATAGGTTAGAGGATTGGATAGAATTGAGGATAGGATAGGATAGAGGATAGGATAGGATAGAGGATAGGATAGGATAGAGGACAGGATAGGATAGAGGTTAGGATAGGATTGAGGATAGGATAGGATAGAGGATAGGATAGGATAGAGGATAGGATAGGATAGAGGATAGGATAGGATAGAGGACAGGATAGGATAGAGGATAAAATAGGATAGAGGAAAGGATAGGATAGACGATAGGATAGGGGATAGGATTGAGGATATTATGGGATAGAGGAAAGGATAGGATAGATGATAGGATAGAGGATTGGATAGGATAGAGGATACGATACGATAGAGGATAGGATAGGATACAGGATAGGATAGGATAGAGGGTAGGATAGCGGATTGGATTGGATAGAGGATACGATACGATAGAGGATGGGATAGGATAGAGGATAGGATAGGACAGAGGATAGGATAGGATAGAGGATAGGATAGGATAGAGGATATGATAGGATAGAGGATAGGATAGGATAGAGGATAGGATAGGATTGTGGATCGGATAGGATAGATGATAGGATAGGATAGAGGATAGGATAGGATTGAGGATAGGATAGAATAGAGTACAGGATAGTATAGAGGATAAGATAGGATAGAGGATAGGATAGGATAGAGGATAGGATAGGATTGAGGATATAATTGGATACAGGACAGGATAGGATATATGATATTATAGGATAGAGGATACGATATTATAGAGGATAGGATAGGATAGACGATAGGATAGGGGATTGGATAGAATAGAGGATAGGATAGGATAGAGGATAGGATAGGATTGAGGATAGGTTAGGATTGAGGATAGGATAGGATAGAGGATAGGATAGAGGATATTATAGGAGAGAGGATATTATAGGATAGAGGATAGGATAGGATTGAGGATATAATTGGATACAGGACAGGATAGGATATATGATATTATAGGATAGAGGATAGGATAGGATTGAGGATATAATTGGATACAGGACAGGATAGGATATATGATATTATAGGATGGAGGATACGATATTATAGAGGATAGGATAGGATAGACGATAGGATAGGGGATTGGATAGGAAAGAGGATATAATAGGATAGAGTATAGGATAGGATACAGGATAGAATAGGATAGAGGATAGGATAGGATTGAGGATAGGATAAGATAGAGGATAGGATAGAATAGAGTACAGGATAGTATAGAGTATATGATAGGATAGAGGATAGGATAGGATAGAGGATAGGATAGGATTGTGGATCGGATAGGATAGATGATAGGATAGGATAGAGGATAGGATAGGATTGAGGATAGGATAGAATAGAGTACAGGATAGTATAGAGGATAAGATAGGATAGAGGATAGGATAGGATAGAGGATAGGATAGGATTGAGGATAGGATGGGATAGAGGATAGGATAGAGGATATTAAAGGAGAGAGGATATCATCGGATAGAGGATAGGATACGATTGAGGATAGGATTGGATACAGGATAGGATAGGATATATGATATTATGGGATGGAGGATACGATATTATAGAGGATAGGATAGGATAGACGATAGGATAGGGGATTGGATAGGATAGAGAATAGGATAGGATAGAGGATAGGATAGGATAGAGGATAGGATGGTATAGAGGACAGGATAGGATTGAGGATAGGATAGGATAGATTATAAGATTGGATAGAGGATAGGATAATATAGAGGATAAGATAGGATAGAGGATATGATAGGATAGAGGATAGGATAGGATAGGATTAAGGATAGGATAGGATAGAGGATAGGATAGGATAGAAGATAGGATAGGATAGAGGATAGGATAGGATAGAGGATAGGATAAGATAGAGGAGAGGATAGGGTAGAGGATTGGATAAGATAGAGGATATGATAGAATAGAGTACAGGATAGTATAGAGGATAAGATACGATAGAGGATAGGATTGGATAGAGGATATGATAGGCTAGGATAGAGAATAGGATAGGATTGAGGATAGGATAGGATACAGGATAGGATAGGATTGAGGATAGGATTGGATACAGGATAGGATAGTATATATGATATTATGGGATGGAGGATACGATATTATAGAGGATAGGATAGGATAGACGATAGGATAGGGGATTGGATAGGATAGAGGATAGGATAGAGGATAGAGGATAGAGGATAGAGGATAGAGGATAGAGGATACGATATTATGGAGGATAGGATAGGATAGACGATAGGATAAGGGATTGGATAGGATAGAGGATAGGATAGGATAGAGGATATTATAGGTTAGAGGATAGGATAGGATAGAGGACAGGATAGGATAGAGGATAGGATAGGATAGATGGTAGGATAATATAGAAAATAGCATAGGATAGAGGATAGGATAGGACAGAGAATAGGATAGGATAGAGGATAGGGTAGGATAGAGGATAGGATAGGATAGGATAGAGGATAGGATAGGATAGACGATAGGATGGAGGATAGGATTGAGGATATTATGGGATAGAGGAAAGGATAGGATAGATGATAGGATAGAGGATTGGATAGGATAGAGGATACGATACGATAGAGGATAGGATAGGATACAGGATAGGATAGGATAGAGGGTAGGATAGCGGATTGGATTGGATAGGTTATACGATACGATAGAGGATAGGATAGGATAGAGGATAGGATAGGACAGAGGATAGGATAGGATAGAGGATAGGATAGGATAGAGGATATGATAGGATAGAGGATAGGATAGGATAGAGGATAGGATAGGATTGAGGATCGGATAGGATAGATGATAGGATAGGATAGAGGATAGGATTGGATTGAGGATAGGATAGAATAGAGTACAGGATAGTATAAAGGATAAGATAGGATAGAGGATAGGATAGGATAGAGGATAGGATAGTATAGAGGATAGGATAGGACAGAGAATAGGATAGGATAGAGGATAGGATAGGATAGAGGATAGGATAGGATAGGATAGAGAATAGGATAGGATAGGATAGAGGATAGGATTGGATAGGGGATAGGATAGGGTAGAGGATAGGATAGGATAGACGATAGGATAGGGGATAGGATTGAGGATATTATGGGATAGAGGAAAGGATAGGATAGATGATAGGATAGAGGATTGGATAGGATAGAGGATACGATACGATAGAGGATAGGATAGGATACAGGATAGGATAGGATAGAGGGTAGGATAGCGGATTGGATTGGATAGAGGATACGATACGAAAGAGGATAGGATAGGATAGAGGATAGGATAGGACAGAGGATAGGATAGGATAGAGGATAGGATAGGATAGAGGATATGATAGGATAGAGGATAGGATAGGATAGAGGATAGGATAGGATTGTGGATCGGATAGGATAGATGATAGGATAGGATAGAGGATAGGATAGGATTGAGGATAGGATAGAATAGAGTACAGGATAGTATAGAGGATAAGATAGGATAGAGGATAGGATAGGATAGAGGATAGGATAGGATTGAGGATATAATTGGATACAGGACAGGATAGGATATATGATATTATAGGATAGAGGATAGGATAGGATTGAGGATATAATTGGATACAGGACAGGATAGGATATATGATATTATAGGATGGAGGATACGATATTATAGAGGATAGGATAGGATAGACGATAGGATAGGGGATTGGATAGGAAAGAGGATAGGATAGGATAGAGGATAGGATAGGATACAGGATAGGATTGGATAGAGAATAGAATAGGATAGAGGATAGGATAGGATTGAGGATAGAATAGGATAGAGGATAGGATAGGATTGAGGATAGGATAAGATAGAGGATAGGATAGAATAGAGTACAGGATAGTATAGAGGATAAGATAGGATAGCGGATAGGATAGGATAGAGGATAGGATAGGATTGAGGATAGGATAGGATAGAGGATAGGATAGGGGATTGGATAGGAAAGAGGATAGGATAGGATAGAGGATAGGATAGGATACAGGATAGGATTGGATAGAGAATAGAATAGGATAGAGGATAGGATAGGATTGAGGATAGAATAGGATAGAGGATAGGATAGGATAGAGGATAGGATAGAGGATATTATAGGAGAGAGGATATTATAGGATAGAGGATAGGATAGGATAGAGGATAGGATAGGATTGAGGATAGCATAGGATTGAGGATAGGATAGGATAGAGAATAGGATAGGATAGAGGATAGGATAGATGATACGATACGATAGAGGATAGGATAGGATAGAGGATAGGATAGGATACAGGACAGGATAGGAAAGAGTATAAGATAGGGCAGAGGATAGGATAGGATAGAGGGTAGGATAGGACAGAGGATAGGATAGGATAGAGGATAGGATAGGATAGAGGATAGGATAGGATAGAGGATATGATAGGCTAGGATAGAGGATAGGATAGCATTGAGGATAGGATAGGATAGTGAATAGGATAGGATAGAGGATAGGATAGGATAGAGGATAGGATAGGATAGAGGATAGGATAGGATACAGGATAGGATAGGAAAGAGTATAAGATAGGATAGAGGATAGGATAGGATAGAGGGTAGGATAGAGGATTGGATAGGATTGAGTATAGGATAGAGGATTGGACAGAGGATTGGATAGGATAGAGGATAGGATAGAGGATAGGATAGGATAGAGGATATGATAGGCTAGGATAGAGGATAGGATAGCATTGAGGATAGGATAGGATAGTGAATAGGATAGGATAGAGGATAGGATAGGATAGAGGATAGGATAGGATAGAGGATAGGATAGGATACAGGATAGGATAGGAAAGAGTATAAGATAGGATAGAGGATAGGATAGGATAGAGGGTAGGATAGAGGATTGGATAGGATTGAGTATAGGATAGAGGATTGGACAGAGGATTGGATAGGATAGAGGATAGGATAGAGGGTTGGATAGGATAGAGGATAGGATTGAGGATATTATGGGATCGAGGATAGGATAGGATAGGATAGGATAGGAAAGAGGATAGGATAGGATAGAGGATAGGATAGGATAGAGGATAGGATAGGATAGAGGATAGGATAGGATAGAGGATAGGATAGGATATATGATATTATAGGATGGAGGATACGATATTATAGAGGATAGGATAGAGGATAGGATAGGATAGAGGATAGGATAGGATAGACAATAGGATAGGGGATTGGATAGGGTAGAGGATAGGATAGGATAGATGACAGTGTAGGATAGAGGATAGGATAGGATAGGGAATAGGATAGGATACAGGATAGGATAGGATAGAGGATAGGATAGGGTAGAGGATAGGATAAGATAGAGGATAGGATATGGTAGAGGATAGGATAAGATGGAGGATAGGATATAATAGAGTACAGGATAGTATTGAGGATAAGATAGGATAGAGGATAGGGTAGGATAGAGGATAGGATGGGATTGAGGATAGGATAGGATAGAGGATAGGATAGAGCATTTAATAGGATAGAGGATACGATACGATAGAGGATAAGATAGGATAGAGGATAGGATAGGATAGAGTATAGGATAGGATTGAGGATAGGATAGAGGATTGGATAGGATAGGGGATAGGATAGAGGATAGGATACGATAGGATAGGATAGAGGGTAGGATAGGATATAGGATAGGATAGGATAGAGGATAGGATAGGATACAGGATAGGATAGGATAGAGGATAGGATAGGATATATGATATTATAGGATGGAGGATACGATATTATAGAGGATAGGATAGAGGATAGGATAAGGTAGAGGTTAGGATAGGATAGAGAATTGAATAGGATAGAGGATAGGATAGGATTGCGGATAGGATAGGATAGATGATAGGATAGAGGATTGGATAGGATAGAGGATACGATACGATAGAGGATAGGATATGATAGAGGGTAGGATAGAGAATTGGATAGGATAGAGGATACGATACGATAGAGGATAGGATAGGATAGAGGATAGGATAGGATAGAGGATAGGATAGGATTGAGGATATTAAGGGATAGAGGATAGGATAGGATAGGATAGAGGATAGGATACGATAGAGGATAGGATAGGATAGAGGATGGGATAGGGCAGAGGATAGGATAGGATAGAGGATAGAATAGGATAGAGGGTAGGATTGGATTGAGGATAGAATCGAGGATAGGGTAGGATAGAGGATAGGATAGGATTGAGTATAGGATAGAGGATTGGATAGGATTGAGTACATTATGGGATAGAGGATAGGATAGGATAGGATAGAGGATAGGATAGGACACAGGATAGGATAGGATAGAGAATAGGATAGGATAGAGGATATTATAGTATAGAGAAGAGAATAGGATAGAGGATAGGATAGGATTGAGGATTGGATAGGATACATGATAGGATAGAGTATTGGATAGGATACATGATAGGATAGAGTATTGGATAGGATAGAGGATACGATACGATAGAGGCTAGGATAGGTTAGAGGGTAGGATAGATAATTGGATGCGATAGAGGATACGATACGATAGAGGATAGGATAGGATAGAGGATGGGATAGGACAGAGGATAGGATAGGATAGAGGATAGGATAGGATAGAGGATAGGATAGGATAGAAGATATGATACGATAGAGGATAGGATAGGATAGAGGATATGATAGGATAGAGGATAGGATAGGATAGAGGATAGGACAGGGTAGAGGATAGGATAGGATATATGATACTATAGGATGGAGGATACGATATTATAGAGGATAGTATAGGATAGAGGATAGGATAGGGTAGAGGATAGGATAAGATAGAGGATAGGATAGGGTAGAGGGTAGGATAAGATATAGGATAGGATAGAATAGAGTACAGGATAGTATAGAGGATAGGATAGGATAGAGGATAGGATAGGATAGATGATAGGATAGAGGATTGGATAGGATAGAGGATTGGATAGGATAGAGGATACGATACGATAGAGGATAGGATAGGATAGAGGATGGGATAGGGCAGAGGTTAGGATAGGATAGAGGATAGAATAGGATAGAGGATACGATTGGATTGAGGATAGGATAGGATAGAGGATAGGATAGGATAGGATAGGATAGAGGATAGGATAGGATATATGATATTATAGGATGGAGGATACGATATTATAGAGGATAGGATAGGGTAGTGGATAGGATAAGATAGAGGATAGGATATGGTAGAGGATAGGATAAGATGGAGGATAGGATACAATAGAGTACAGGTTTGTATTGAGGATAAGATAGGATAGAGGATAGGGTAGGATAGAGGATAGGATAGGATTGAGGATAGGATAGCATAGAGGATAGGATAGGATTGAGGATAGGATAGGATACAGGATAGGATAGGATAGAGGATAGGATAGAGGATATTATAGGATAGAGGATTGGATACAGGATAGGATAGTATAGAGGATAGGATAGAGGATTTGATAGGATAGAGGATACGATACGATAGAGGATAGCATAGGATTGAGGATAGGATAGGATAGATGATAGAATAGGATAGAGGATAGGATAGAGGATTGGATAGGATAGGGGATAGGATAGAGGATACGATACGATAGGATAGGATAGAGGGTAGGATAGGATATAGGATAGGATAGGATAGAGGATAGGATAGGATACAGGATAGGATAGGATAGAGGATAGGATAGGATATATGATATTATAGGATGGAGGATACGATATTATAGAGGATAGGATAGAGGATAGGATAAGGTAGAGGTTAGGATAGGATAGAGAATTGAATAAGATAGAGGATAGGATAGGATTGCGGATAGGATAGGATAGATGATAGGATAGAGGATTGGATAGGATAGAGGATACGATACGATAGAGGATAGGATATGATAGAGGGTAGGATAGAGAATTGGATAGGATAGAGGATACGATACGATAGAGGATAGGATAGGATAGAGGATAGGATAGGATAGAGGATAGGATAGGATTGAGGATATTAAGGGATAGAGGATAGGATAGGATAGGATAGAGGATAGGATACGATAGAGCATAGGATAGGATAGAGGATGGGATAGGGCAGAGGATAGGATAGGATAGAGGATAGAATAGGATAGAGGATAGGATAGGATTGAGGATAGGATAGGATAGAGGATTGGATAGGATAGAGGATACGATACGATAGAGGATAGGATAGGATAGAGGGTAGGATAGAGAATTGAATAGGATTAAGGATATTATGGGATAGAGGATAGGATAGGATAGGATAGGATAGAGTATAGGATAGGATATATGATATTATAGGATGGAGGATACGATATTATAGAGGATAGGATAGGGTAGAGGATAGGATAAGATAGAGGATAGGATAAGGTAGACGATAGGATAAGAAAGAGGACGAGTTAGAATAGAGTACAGGATAGTATAGAGGATAAGATAATATAGAGAATAGGATATCATAGAGGATAGGTCAGGATAGAGGATAGGATAGGATAGAGGATAGGATGGGATAGAGGATAGGATAGTATAGAGGATAGGATAGGATAGATGATAGGATAGAGAATTGGATAGGATAGAGGATACGATACGATAGAGGATAGGATAGGATAGAGGGTAGGATTGAGAAATGGATAGGATAGAGGATACGATACGATAGAGGATAGGATAGGATATATGATATTATAGGATGGAGGATACGATATTATAGAGGATAAGATAGGATAGACGATAGGATAGGGGATTGGATAGGATAGAGGATATGATAGGATAGAGGATAGGATTGGATAGAGGATAGGATAGGATAGAGGATAGGATATGATAGAGGATAGGATAGGATAGAGGATAGGATAGGATTGAGGATAGGATAGGATTGAGGATAGGATAGGATAGAGAATAGGATTGGATAGAGGATAGGATAGAGGATTGGATAGGATAGAGGATACGATACGATAGAGGATAGGATAGGATAGAGGATAGGATAGGACAGAGGATAGGGTAGGATAGAGGATAGGATAGGATAGAGGATTGGATAGGATTCAGGATATTATGGGATAGAGGTTGGTATAGGATTGGATAGAGGATAGGATAGGATAGAGGATATGTTAGGATTGAGGATTGGATAGGAGAGAGGATAGGATAGGATTGAGGATAGGATAGGATAGAGGATAGGATTGAGGATTGGATAGGATTGAGGATATTATGGGATAGAGGATAGGATAGGATAGGATAGGATAGAGGATAGGATAGGATAGGATAGGATAGGATAGAGGATAGGATAGGATAGGGAATAGGATAGGATACAGGATAGGATAGGATAGAGGATAGGATAGGGTAGAGGATAGGATAAGATAGAGGATAGGATATGGTAGAGGATAGGATAAGATGGAGGATAGGATACAATAGAGTACAGGATAGTATTGAGGATAAGATAGGATAGAGGATAGGGTAGGATAGAGGATAGGATGGGATTGAGGATAGGATAGGATAGAGGATAGGATAGAGGATTTAATAGCATAGAGGATACGATACGATAGAGGATAAGATAGGATAGAGGATAGGATAGGATAGAGTATAGGATAGGATTGAGGATAGGATAGAGGATTGGATAGGATAGGGGATAGGATAGAGGATAGGATACGATAGGATAGGATAGAGGGTAGGATAGGATATAGGATAGGATAGGATAGAGGATAGGATAGGATACAGGATAGGATAGGATAGAGGATAGGATAGGATATATGATATTATAGGATGGAGGATACGATATTATAGAGGATAGGATAGAGGATAGGATAAGGTAGAGGTTAGGATAGGATAGAGAATTGAATAGGATAGAGGATAGGATAGGATTGCGGATAGGATAGGATAGATGATAGGATAGAGGATTGGATAGGATAGAGGATACGATACGATAGAGGATAGGATATGATAGAGGGTAGGATAGAGAATTGGATAGGATAGAGGATACGATACGATAGAGGATAGGATAGGATAGAGGATAGGATAGGATAGAGGATAGGATAGGATTGAGGATATTAAGGGATAGAGGATAGGATAGGATAGGATAGAGGATAGGATACGATAGAGGATAGGATAGGATAGAGGATGGGATAGGGCAGAGGATAGGATAGGATAGAGGATAGAATAGGATAGAGGATAGGATTGGATTGAGGATAGAATCGAGGATAGGGTAGGATAGAGGATAGGATAGGATTGAGTATAGGATAGAGGATTGGATAGGATTGAGTACATTATGGGATAGAGGATAGGATAGGATAGGATAGAGGATAGGATAGGACACAGGATAGGATAGGATAGAGAATAGGATAGGATAGAGGATATTATAGTATAGAGAAGAGAATAGGATAGAGGATAGGATAGGATTGAGGATTGGATAGGATACATGATAGGATAGAGTATTGGATAGGATACATGATAGGATAGAGTATTGGATAGGATAGAGGATACGATACGATAGAGGCTAGGATAGGTTAGAGGGTAGGATAGATAATTGGATGCGATAGAGGATACGATACGATAGAGGATAGGATAGGATAGAGGATGGGATAGGACAGAGGATAGGATAGGATAGAGGATAGGATAGGATAGAGGATAGGATAGGATAGAAGATATGATACGATAGAGGATAGGATAGGATAGAGGATATGATAGGATAGAGGATAGGATAGGATAGAGGATATGATAGGATAGAGGATAGGATAGGATAGAGGATAGGATAGGATACAGGATAGGATAGGATAGAGGATAGGATAGGATATATGATATTATAGGATGGAGGATACGATATTATAGAGGATAGGATAGAGGATAGGATAAGGTAGAGGTTAGGATAGGATAGAGAATTGAATAGGATAGAGGATAGGATAGGATTGCGGATAGGATAGGATAGAGGGTAGGATAGAGAATTGGATAGGATAGAGGATACGATACGATAGAGGATAGGATAGGATAGAGGATAGGATAGGATAGAGGATAGGATAGGATTGAGGATATTAAGGGATAGAGGATAGGATAGGATAGGATAGAGGATAGGATACGATAGAGGATAGGATAGGATATAGGATGGGATAGGGCAGAGGATAGGATAGGATAGAGGATAGAATAGGATAGAGGATAGGATTGGATTGAGGATAGGATCGAGGATAGGATAGGATAGAGGATAGGATAGGATTGAGTATAGGATAGAGGATTGGATAGGATTGAGTACATTATGGGATAGAGGATAGGATAGGATAGGATAGAGGATAGGATAGGACACAGGATAGGATAGGATAGAGAATAGGATAGGATAGAGGATATTATAGTATAGAGAAGAGAATAGGATAGAGGATAGGATAGGATTGAGGATTGGATAGGATACATGATAGGATAGAGTATTGGATAGGATACATGATAGGATAGAGTATTGGATAGGATAGAGGATACGATACGATAGAGGCTAGGATAGGTTAGAGGGTAGGATAGATAATTGGATGGGATAGAGGATACGATACGATAGAGGATAGGATAGGATAGAGGATGGGATAGGACAGAGGATAGGATAGGATAGAGGATAGGATAGGATAGGGGATAGGATAGGATAGAAGATATGATACGATAGAGGATAGGATAGGATAGAGGATATGATAGGATAGAGGATAGGATAGGATAGAGGATAGGACAGGGTAGAGGATAGGATAGGATATATGATACTATAGGATGGAGGATACGATATTATAGAGGATAGTATAGGATAGAGGATAGGATAGGGTAGAGGATAGGATAAGATAGAGGATAGGATAGGGTAGAGGGTAGGATAAGATATAGGATAGGATAGAATAGAGTACAGGATAGTATAGAGGATAGGATAGGATAGAGGATAGGATAGGATAGATGATAGGATAGAGGATTGGATAGGATAGAGGATTGGATAGGATAGAGGATACGATACGATAGAGGATAGGATAGGATAGAGGATGGGATAGGGCAGAGGATAGGATAGGATAGAGGATGGAATAGGATAGAGGATAGGATTGGATTGAGGATAGGATAGGGTAGACGATAGGATAAGAAAGAGGATAGGATAGAATAGAGTACAGGATAGTATAGAGGATAAGATAATATAGAGAATAGGATAGCATAGAGGATAGGTCAGGATAGAGGATAGGATAGGATAGAGGATAGGATGGGATAGAGGATAGGATAGTATAGAGGATAGGATAGGATAGATGATAGGATAGAGAATTGGATAGGATAGAGGATACGATACGATAGAGGATAGGATAGGATAGAGGGTAGGATTGAGAAATGGATAGGATAGAGGATACGATACGATAGAGGATAGGATAGGATATATGATATTATAGGATGGAGGATACGATATTATAGAGGATAAGATAGGATAGACGATAGGATAGGGGATTGGATAGGATAGAGGATATGATAGGATAGAGGATAGGATAGGATGGAGGATAGGATAGGACAGAGGATAGGATAGGATAGAGGATACCATACGATAGAGGATAGGCTAGGATAGAGGGTAGGATAGAGAATTGGATAGGATAGAGGATACGATACGATAGAGGATAGGATTGGATAGAGGATAGGATAGGATAGAGGATAGGATATGATAGAGGATAGGATAGGATAGAGGATAGGATAGGATTGAGGGTACGATATTATAGAGGATAGTATAGGATAGAGGGTAGGATAGGATATAGGGTAGGATAGAGAATTGGATAGGATAGAGGATAGGATAGAGGATTGGATAGGATAGAGGATTGGATAGGATAGAGGATACGATACGATAGAGGATAGGATAGGATAGAGGATTGGATAGGATAGAGGATACGATACGATAGAGGATAGGATAGGATAGAGGGTAGGATAGAGAATTGAATAGGATTAAGGATATTATGGGATAGAGAATAGGATAGGATAGGATAGGATAGAGTATAGGATAGGATATATGATATTATAGGATGGAGGATACGATATTATAGAGGATAGGATAGGGTAGAGGATAGGATAAGATAGAGGATAGGATAAGGTAGACGAAAGGATAAGAAAGAGGACGAGTTAGAATAGAGTACAGGATAGTATAGAGGATAAGATAATATAGAGAATAGGATAGCATAGAGGATAGGTCAGGATAGAGGATAGGATAGGATAGAGGATAGGATGGGATAGAGGATAGGATAGTATAGAGGATAGGATAGGATAGATGATAGGATAGAGAATTGGATAGGATAGAGGATACGATACGATAGAGGATAGGATAGGATAGAGGGTAGGATTGAGAAATGGATAGGATAGAGGATACGATACGATAGAGGATAGGATAGGATATATGATATTATAGGATGGAGGATACGATATTATAGAGGATAAGATAAGATAGACGATAGGATAGGGGATTGGATAGGATAGAGGATATGATAGGATAGAGGATAGGATAGGATAGAGGATAGGATAGGACAGAGGATAGGATAGGATAGAGGATACCATACGATAGAGGATAGGCTAGGATAGAGGGTAGGATAGAGAATTGGATAGGATAGAGGATACGATACGATAGAGGATAGGATTGGATAGAGGATAGGATAGGATAGAGGATAGGATATGATAGAGGATAGGATAGGATAGAGGATAGGATAGGATTGAGGATAGGATAGGATTGAGGATAGGATAGGATTGAGGATAGGATAGGATAGAGAATAGGATTGGATAGAGGATAGGATAGAGGATTGGATAGGATAGAGGATACGATACGATAGAGGATAGGATAGGATAGAGGATAGGATAGGACAGAGGATAGGGTAGGATAGAGGATAGGATAGGATAGAGGATTGGATAGGATTCAGGATATTATGGGATAGAGGTTGGTATAGGATTGGATAGAGGATATGTTAGGATTGAGGATTGGATAGGAGAGAGGATAGGATAGGATTGAGGATAGGATAGGATAGAGGATTGGATCGAGGATTGGATAGGATTGAGGATATTATGGGATAGAGGATAGGATAGGATAGGATAGGATAGGATAGGATAGAGGATAGGATAGGATAGGGAATAGGATAGGATACAGGATAGGATAGGATAGAGGATAGGATAGGGTAGAGGATAGGATAAGATAGAGGATAGGATATGGTAGAGGATAGGATAAGATGGAGGATAGGATACAATAGAGTACAGGATAGTATTGAGGATAAGATAGGATAGAGGATAGGGTAGGATAGAGGATAGGATAGGATTGAGGATAGGATAGGATAGAGGATAGGATAGAGGATTTAATAGGATAGAGGATACGATACGATAGAGGATAAGATAGGATAGAGGATAGAATAGGATAGAGTATAGGATAGGATTGAGGATAGGATAGGATAGAGGATAGGATAGAGGATTGGATAGGACAGAGGATACGATACGATAGAGGATAGGATAGGATACAGGATAGGATAGCATAGAGGATAGGATAGGATTGAGGATAGGATAGGATACAGGATAGGATAGGATAGAGGATAGGATAGAGGATATTATAGGATAGAGGATTGGATACAGGATAGGATAGTATAGAGGATAGGATAGAGGATTTGATAGGATAGAGGATACGATACGATAGAGGATATGATAGGATAGAGGATAGGATAGGACAGAGGATAGGATAGAGGATTGGATAGGATTGAGGATATTAAGGGATAGACGATAGGATAGGATAGGATAGAGGATAGGATAGGATAGAGGATAGGATAAGATAGAGGATAGGATAGGATAGAGGATAGGATAGAGGATAGGTTAGAGGATTGGATAGGATTGAGGATATTATGGGATAGAGGATATGAATGGATAGGATAGGATGGAGGATAGGATAGGATAGAGGATAGGATAGGATAGAGGATAGGATAGGATAGAGGATAGCATAGGATTGAGGATAGGATAGGATAGATGATAGAATAGGATAGAGGATAGGTTAGAGGATTGGATAGGATAGGGGATAGGATAGAGGATAGGATACGATAGGATAGGATAGAGGGTAGGATAGGATATAGGATAGGATAGGATAGAGGATAGGATAGGATATAGGATAGGATAGGATAGAGGATAGGATAGGATACAGGATAGGATAGGATAGAGGATAGGATAGGATATATGATATTATAGGATGGAGGATACGATATTATAGAGGATAGGTTAGAGGATAGGATAGGGTAAAGGATAGGATAGGATAGAGAATTGAATAGGATAGAGGATAGGATAGGATTGCGGATAGGATAGGATAGATGATAGGATAGAGGATTGGATAGGATAGAGGATAGGATAGGATAGAGGATAGGATAGAGGATTGGATAGGACAGAGGATACGATACGATAGAGGATAGGATAGGATAGAGGGTAGGATAGGATAGAGGATAGGATAGGATTGAGGATACGATATTATAGAGGATAGTATAGGATAGAGGGTAGGATAGGATATAGGGTAGGATAGAGAATTGGATAGGATAGAGGATACGATACGATAGAGGATAGGATAGGATAGAGGATAGGATAGGATATATGATATTATAGGATGGAGGATACGATATTATAGAGGATAGGATAGGGTAGAGGATAGGATAAGATAGAGGATAGGATAGGGTAGAGGATAGGATAAGATAGAAGATATTATAGGATGGAGGATACGATATTATAGAGGATAGGATAGGATAGACGATAGGATAGGGTAGAGGATAGGATAAGATAGAGGATAGGATAGGATAGAGGATAAGATAGGATAGAGGATAGGATTGGATTGAGTATAGGATGGGATAGAGGATAGGATAGGATAGAGGATATGATAGAAGATATTACAGCAGAGAGGATATTATAGGACAGAGGATAGGATAGGATTGAGGATAGGATTGGATACAGGATAGGATAGGATAGAGGATAGGATAGAGGATTGGATAGGATAGATGATACGATACGATAGAAGATAGGATAGGATAAAGGATAGGATAGGATAGGATAGAGGATAGGATAGGATAGAGGATAGGATAGGATAGAGGATAGGATAGAGGATATTATAGGTGAGAGGATATTATAGGATAGAGGATAGGATAGGATAGAGGATGGGATAGGGCAGAGGATAGGATAGGATAGAGGATGGAATAGGATAGAGGATAGGATTGGATTGAGGATAGGATAGGGTAGACGATAGGATAAGAAAGAGGATAGGATAGAATAGAGTACAGGATAGTATAGAGGATAAGATAATATAGAGAATAGGATAGCATAGAGGATAGGTCAGGATAGAGGATAGGATAGGATAGAGGATAGGATGGGATAGAGGATAGGATAGTATAGAGGATAGGATAGGATAGATGATAGGATAGAGAATTGGATAGGATAGAGGATACGATACGATAGAGGATAGGATAGGATAGAGGGTAGGATTGAGAAATGGATAGGATAGAGGATACGATACGATAGAGGATAGGATAGGATATATGATATTATAGGATGGAGGATACGATATTATAGAGGATAAGATAGGATAGACGATAGGATAGGGGATTGGATAGGATAGAGGATATGATAGGATAGAGGATAGGATAGGATGGAGGATAGGATAGGACAGAGGATAGGATAGGATAGAGGATACCATACGATAGAGGATAGGCTAGGATAGAGGGTAGGATAGAGAATTGGATAGGATAGAGGATACGATACGATAGAGGATAGGATTGGATAGAGGATAGGATAGGATAGAGGATAGGATATGATAGAGGATAGGATAGGATAGAGGATAGGATAGGATTGAGGGTACGATATTATAGAGGATAGTATAGGATAGAGGGTAGGATAGGATATAGGGTAGGATAGAGAATTGGATAGGATAGAGGATAGGATAGAGGATTGGATAGGATAGAGGATTGGATAGGATAGAGGATACGATACGATAGAGGATAGGATAGGATAGAGGATTGGATAGGATAGAGGATACGATACGATAGAGGATAGGATAGGATAGAGGGTAGGATAGAGAATTGAATAGGATTAAGGATATTATGGGATAGAGAATAGGATAGGATAGGATAGGATAGAGTATAGGATAGGATATATGATATTATAGGATGGAGGATACGATATTATAGAGGATAGGATAGGGTAGAGGATAGGATAAGATAGAGGATAGGATAAGGTAGACGAAAGGATAAGAAAGAGGACGAGTTAGAATAGAGTACAGGATAGTATAGAGGATAAGATAATATAGAGAATAGGATAGCATAGAGGATAGGTCAGGATAGAGGATAGGATAGGATAGAGGATAGGATGGGATAGAGGATAGGATAGTATAGAGGATAGGATAGGATAGATGATAGGATAGAGAATTGGATAGGATAGAGGATACGATACGATAGAGGATAGGATAGGATAGAGGGTAGGATTGAGAAATGGATAGGATAGAGGATACGATACGATAGAGGATAGGATAGGATATATGATATTATAGGATGGAGGATACGATATTATAGAGGATAAGATAAGATAGACGATAGGATAGGGGATTGGATAGGATAGAGGATATGATAGGATAGAGGATAGGATAGGATAGAGGATAGGATAGGACAGAGGATAGGATAGGATAGAGGATACCATACGATAGAGGATAGGCTAGGATAGAGGGTAGGATAGAGAATTGGATAGGATAGAGGATACGATACGATAGAGGATAGGATTGGATAGAGGATAGGATAGGATAGAGGATAGGATATGATAGAGGATAGGATAGGATAGAGGATAGGATAGGATTGAGGATAGGATAGGATTGAGGATAGGATAGGATTGAGGATAGGATAGGATAGAGAATAGGATTGGATAGAGGATAGGATAGAGGATTGGATAGGATAGAGGATACGATACGATAGAGGATAGGATAGGATAGAGGATAGGATAGGACAGAGGATAGGGTAGGATAGAGGATAGGATAGGATAGAGGATTGGATAGGATTCAGGATATTATGGGATAGAGGTTGGTATAGGATTGGATAGAGGATATGTTAGGATTGAGGATTGGATAGGAGAGAGGATAGGATAGGATTGAGGATAGGATAGGATAGAGGATTGGATCGAGGATTGGATAGGATTGAGGATATTATGGGATAGAGGATAGGATAGGATAGGATAGGATAGGATAGGATAGAGGATAGGATAGGATAGGGAATAGGATAGGATACAGGATAGGATAGGATAGAGGATAGGATAGGGTAGAGGATAGGATAAGATAGAGGATAGGATATGGTAGAGGATAGGATAAGATGGAGGATAGGATACAATAGAGTACAGGATAGTATTGAGGATAAGATAGGATAGAGGATAGGGTAGGATAGAGGATAGGATAGGATTGAGGATAGGATAGGATAGAGGATAGGATAGAGGATTTAATAGGATAGAGGATACGATACGATAGAGGATAAGATAGGATAGAGGATAGAATAGGATAGAGTATAGGATAGGATTGAGGATAGGATAGGATAGAGGATAGGATAGAGGATTGGATAGGACAGAGGATACGATACGATAGAGGATAGGATAGGATACAGGATAGGATAGCATAGAGGATAGGATAGGATTGAGGATAGGATAGGATACAGGATAGGATAGGATAGAGGATAGGATAGAGGATATTATAGGATAGAGGATTGGATACAGGATAGGATAGTATAGAGGATAGGATAGAGGATTTGATAGGATAGAGGATACGATACGATAGAGGATAGGATAGGATAGAGGATAGGATAGGACAGAGGATAGGATAGAGGATTGGATAGGATTGAGGATATTAAGGGATAGACGATAGGATAGGATAGGATAGAGGATAGGATAGGATAGAGGATAGGATAAGATAGAGGATAGGATAGGATAGAGGATAGGATAGAGGATAGGTTAGAGGATTGGATAGGATTGAGGATATTATGGGATAGAGGATATGAATGGATAGGATAGGATGGAGGATAGGATAGGATAGAGGATAGGATAGGATAGAGGATAGGATAGGATAGAGGATAGCATAGGATTGAGGATAGGATAGGATAGATGATAGAATAGGATAGAGGATAGGTTAGAGGATTGGATAGGATAGGGGATAGGATAGAGGATAGGATACGATAGGATAGGATAGAGGGTAGGATAGGATATAGGATAGGATAGGATAGAGGATAGGATAGGATATAGGATAGGATAGGATAGAGGATAGGATAGGATACAGGATAGGATAGGATAGAGGATAGGATAGGATATATGATATTATAGGATGGAGGATACGATATTATAGAGGATAGGTTAGAGGATAGGATAGGGTAAAGGATAGGATAGGATAGAGAATTGAATAGGATAGAGGATAGGATAGGATTGCGGATAGGATAGGATAGATGATAGGATAGAGGATTGGATAGGATAGAGGATAGGATAGGATAGAGGATAGGATAGAGGATTGGATAGGACAGAGGATACGATACGATAGAGGATAGGATAGGATAGAGGGTAGGATAGGATAGAGGATAGGATAGGATTGAGGATACGATATTATAGAGGATAGTATAGGATAGAGGGTAGGATAGGATATAGGGTAGGATAGAGAATTGGATAGGATAGAGGATACGATACGATAGAGGATAGGATAGGATAGAGGATAGGATAGGATATATGATATTATAGGATGGAGGATACGATATTATAGAGGATAGGATAGGGTAGAGGATAGGATAAGATAGAGGATAGGATAGGGTAGAGGATAGGATAAGATAGAAGATATTATAGGATGGAGGATACGATATTATAGAGGATAGGATAGGATAGACGATAGGATAGGGTAGAGGATAGGATAAGATAGAGGATAGGATAGGATAGAGGATAAGATAGGATAGAGGATAGGATTGGATTGAGTATAGGATGGGATAGAGGATAGGATAGGATAGAGGATATGATAGAAGATATTACAGCAGAGAGGATATTATAGGACAGAGGATAGGATAGGATTGAGGATAGGATTGGATACAGGATAGGATAGGATAGAGGATAGGATAGAGGATTGGATAGGATAGATGATACGATACGATAGAAGATAGGATAGGATAAAGGATAGGATAGGATAGGATAGAGGATAGGATAGGATAGAGGATAGGATAGGATAGAGGATAGGATAGAGGATATTATAGGTGAGAGGATATTATAGGATAGAGGATAGGATAGGATTGAGGATCGGATAGGATAGAGGATAGGATAGAGGATTGGATAGGATTGTGGATATCATGGGATAGATAATAGGATAGGATAGGATAGGATAGGATAGAGGATAGGATACGATAGAGGATTGGATAGGATTGTGGATATCATGGGATAGATAATAGGATAGGATAGGATAGGATAGGATAGAGGATAGGATAGGATAGAGTATAGGATAGGATAGATGATAGGATAGAGGATTGGATAGGATAGAGGATTGGATAGGATAGAGGATACGATACGATAGAGGATAGGATAGGATAGAGGGTAGGATAGAGAATTGGATAAGGATAGAGGATACGATACGATAGAGGATAGGATAGGGCAGAGGATAGGATAGGATAGAGGATAGAATAGAATAGAGGATAGGATAGGATTGAGGATAGGATAGGATAGAGGATTGGATAGGATAGAGGATACGATACGATAGAGGATAGGATAGGATAGAGGGTAGGATAGAGGATATTATAGGTGAGAGGATATTATAGGATAGAGGATAGGATAGGATTGAGGATCGGATAGGATAGCGGATAGGATAGAGGATTGGATAGGATTGTGGATATCATGGGATAGATAATAGGATAGGATAGGGTAGGATAGGATAGAGGATAGGATACGATAGAGGATTGGATAGGATTGTGGATATCATGGGATAGATAATAGGATAGGATAGGATAGGATAGGATAGAGGATAGGATAGGATAGAGGATAGGATAGGATAGAGGATAGGACAGGATAGAGGATAGGATAGAATAGAGTACAGGATAGTATAGAGGATAGGATAGGATAGAGTATAGGATAGGATAGATGATAGGATAGAGGATTGGATAGGATAGAGGATTGGATAGGATAGAGGATACGATACGATAGAGGATAGGATAGGATAGAGGGTAGGATAGAGAATTGGATAAGGATAGAGGATACGATACGATAGAGGATAGGATTGGATAGAGGATAGGATAGGATAGAGGATAGGATATGATAGAGGATAGGATAGGATAGAGGATAGGATAGGATTGAGGATAGGATAGGATTGAGGATAGGATAGGATAGAGAATAGGATTGGATAGAGGATAGGATAGAGGATTGGATAGGATAGAGGATACGATACGATAGAGGATAGGATAGGATAGAGGATAGGATAGGACAGAGGATAGGGTAGGATAGAGGATAGGATAGGATAGAGGATTGGATAGGATTCAGGATATTATGGGATAGAGGTTGGTATAGGATTGGATAGAGGATAGGATAGGATAGAGGATATGTTAGGATTGAGGATTGGATAGGAGAGAGGATAGGATAGGATTGAGGATAGGATAGGATAGAGGATAGGATTGAGGATTGGATAGGATTAAGGATATTATGGGATAGAGGATAGGATAGGATAGGATAGGATAGAGGATAGGATAGGATAGGATAGGATAGAGGATAGGATAGGATAGGATAGGATAGAGGATAGGATAGGATAGAGGATAGGATAGGATAGGGAATAGGATAGGATAGAGGATAGGATAGGCTAGAGGATAGGATAAGATAGAGGATAGGATATGGTAGAGGATAGGATAGGATAGAGGATAGGATAGAGGATAGGTTAGAGGATTGGATAGGATTGAGGATATTATGGGATAGAGGATATGAATGGATAGGATAGGATGGAGGATAGGATAGGATAGAGGATAGGATAGGATAGAGGATAGGATAGGATAGAGGATAGCATAGGATTGAGGATAGGATAGGATAGATGATAGAATAGGATAGAGGATAGGTTAGAGGATTGGATAGGATAGGGGATAGGATAGAGGATAGGATACGATAGGATAGGATAGAGGGTAGGATAGGATATAGGATAGGATAGGATAGAGGATAGGATAGGATACAGGATAGGACAGGATAGAGGATAGGATAGGATATATGATATTATAGGATGGAGGATACGATATTATAGAGGATAGGATAGAGGATAGGATAGGGTAGAGTATAGGATAGGATAGAGAATTGAATAGGATAGAGGATAGGATAGGATTGCGGATAGGATAGGATAGATGATAGGATAGAGGATTGGATAGGATAGAGGATACGATACGATAGAGGATAGGATATGATAGAGGGTAGGATAGAGAATTGGATAGGATAGAGGATACGATACGATAGAGGATAGGATAGGATAGAGGATAGGATAGGATAGTGGATAGGATAGGATTGAGGATATTAAGGGATAGAGGATAGGATAGGATAGGATAGAGGATACGATACGATAGAGGATAGGATAGGATAGAGGGTAGGATAGAGAATTGGATAGGATAGAGGATACGATACGATAGAGGATAGGATAGGATAGAGGATAGGATAGGACAGAGGATAGGATAGGATAGAGGATAGGATTGGATAGAGGATATGATAGGATAGAGGATAGGATAGGATAGAGGATAGGATAGGATAGGATAGAAGATAGGATAGAGGATTGGATGGGATAGAGGGTACGATACGATAGAGGATAGGATAGGATAGAGGGTAGGATAGGATAGAGAATAGGATAGGATAGGGGATATAATAGGCTAGCATAGAGGATAGGATAAGATAGCATAGGATAGGATAGAGGATAGGATAGGATAGATGATAGGATAGGATATATGATACTATAGGATGAAGGATACGATATTATAGAGGATAGTATAGGATAGAGGATAGGATAGGGTAGAGTATAGGATAAGATAGAGGATAGGATAGGGTAGAGGATAGGATAAGATAGAGGATAGGATAGAATAGAGTACAGGATAGTATAGAGGATAAGATAATATAGAGAATATAATAGGATAGAGGATAGGACAGGATAGAGGATAGGATAGGATAGAGGATAGGAAAGTATAGAGAATAGAATAGGATAGAGGATAGGATAGGATTCAGGATAGGATAGGATAGATGATAGGATAGAGGATTGGATAGGATAGAGGATACGATACGATAGAGGATAGGATAGGATAGAGGGTAGGATAGAGAATTGGATGGGATAGAGGATACGATACGATAGAGGATAGGATAGGATAGAGGATGGGATAGGACAGAGGATAGGATAGGATAGAGGATTGAATAGGATAGAGGATAGGATAGGATTGAGGATAGGATAGGATAGATGATAGGATAGAGGATTGGATAGGATAGAGGATACGATACGATAGAGGATAGGATAGGATAGAGGGTAGGATAGAGAATTGAATAGGATTGAGGATATTATGGGATAGAGGATAGGATAGGATAGGATAGGATAGAGGATAGGATAGGATAGAGGATAGGATAGGATAGGGGATAGGATGGGATAGAGGATACGATAGGATAGAGGATAGGATAGGATAGAGGATAGGATAGGATAGAGGATAGGATAGGATATATGATATTATAGGATGGTGGATACGGTATTATAGAGGATAGTATAGGATAGAGGGTAGGATAGGATATAGGGTAGGATAGAGAATTGGATAGGATAGAGGATACGATACGATAGAGGATAGGATAGGATAGAGGATAGGATAGGACAGAGGATAGGATAGGATAGAGGATAGGATAGGATAGAGGATAGGATAGGATAGGATAGAGGATAGGATAGGATATATGATATTATTGGATGGAGGATACGATATTATAGAGGATAGGATAGGGTAGAGGATAGGATAAGATAGAGGATAGGATAGGGTAGAGGATAGGATAAGATAGAGGATAGGATAGAATGGAGTACAGGATAGTATAGAGGATAAGATAATATAGAGAATAGGATAGGATAGAGGATAGGACAGGATGGAGGATAGGATAGGATAGAGTACAGGATAGTATAGAGGATAAGATAATATTGAGAATAGGATAGGATAGAGGATAGGACAGGATAGAGGATAGGATAGGGTAGAGGATAGGATAGGATAGAGGATAGGATAGGATAGAGGATATGATTAGCTAGGATAGAGGATAGGATAGGATTGAGGATAGGATAGGATAGAGGATAGAGGATAGGATAGGATAGAGGATAGGATAGAATAGAGTACAGGATAGTATAGAGGATAAGATAATATAGAGAATAGGATAGGATAGAGGATAGGACAGGATACAGGATAGGATAGGATAGTGGATAGGATAGGATAGAGGATAGGATATTATAGAGAATAGAATAGGATAGAGGATAGGATAGGATAGAGGATACGATACGATAGAGGATAGGATAGGATAGAGGATGGGATAGGACAGAGGATATGATAGGATAGAGGATTGAATAGGATAGAGGATAGGATAGGATTGAGGATAGGATAGGATAGATGATAGGATAGAGGATTGGATAGGATAGAGGATACGATACGATAGAGGATAGGATAGGATAGAGGGTAGGATAGAGAATTGAATAGGATTGAGGATATTATGGGATAGAGGATAGGATAGGATAGGATAGGATAGAGGATAGGATAGGATAGAGGATAGGATAGGATAGGGGATAGGATGGGATAGAGGATACGATAGGATAGAGGATAGGATAGGATAGAGGATAGGATAGGATAGAGGATAGGATAGGATAGAGGATAGGATAGGATATATGATATTATAGGATGGTGGATACAGTATTATAGAGGATAGTATAGGATAGAGGGTAGGATAGGATATAGGGTAGGATAGAGAATTGGATAGGATAGAGGATAGGATAGGATAGGATACAGGATAGGATAGGATATATGATATTATTGGATGGAGGATACGATATTATAGAGGATAGGATAGGGTAGAGGATAGGATAAGATAGAGGATAGGATAGGGTAGAGGATAGGATAAGATAGAGGATAGGATAGAATGGAGTACAGGATAGTATAGAGGATAAGATAATATAGAGAATAGGATAGGATAGAGGATAGGACAGGATGGAGGATAGGATAGGATAGAGTACAGGATAGTATAGAGGATAAGATAATATTGAGAATAGGATAGGATAGAGGATAGGACAGGATAGAGGATAGGATAGGGTAGAGGATAGGATAGGATAGAGGATAGGATAGGATAGAGGATATGATAAGCTAGGATAGAGGATAGGATAGGATTGAGGATAGGATAGGATAGAGGATAGAGGATAGGATAGGATAGAGGATAGGATAGAATAGAGTACAGGATAGTATAGAGGATAAGATAATATAGAGAATAGGATAGGATAGAGGATAGGACAGGATACAGGATAGGATAGGATAGTGGATAGGATAGGATAGAGGATAGGATATTATAGAGAATAGAATAGGATAGAGGATAGGATAGGATAGAGGATACGATACGATAGAGGATAGGATAGGATAGAGGGTAGGATAGAGAATTGGATAGGATAGAAGATACGATACGATAGAGGATAGGATAGGATAGAGGATAGGATAGGACAGAGGATAGGATAGGATAGAGGATAGGATTGGATAGAGGATATGATAGGATAGAGGATAGGATAGGATAGAGGATATAATAAAGGATACGATACGATAGATGATAGGATAGGATAAGGAATAGGATAGGATAGAGGATATGATAGGATAGAGGATAGGATACGATTGAGGATAGGATAGGATAAATTATAGGATAGGATAGAGGATAGGATAGAGGATAGGATAGAGGATTGGATAGGATTGAGGATATTATGGGATAGAGGATAGGATAGGATAGGATAGGATAGAGGATAGGATAGGATATATGATATTATAGGATGGTGGATACGATATTATAGAGGATAGGATAGGATAGAGTACAGGATAGTATAGAGGATAAGATAATATAGAGAATATAATAGGATAGAGGATAGGACAGGATAGAGGATAGGATAGGATAGAGGATAGGATAGTATAGAGAATAGAATATGATAGAGGATAGGATAGGATTCAGGATAGGATAGGATAGATGATAGGATAGAGGATTGGATAGGATAGAGGATACGATACGATAGAGGATAGGATAGGATAGAGGGTAGGATAGGGAATTGGATGGGATAGAGGATACGATACGATAGAGGATAGGATAGGATAGAGGATGGGATAGGACAGAGGATAGGATAGGATAGAGGATTGAATAGGATAGAGGATAGGATAGGATTGAGGATAGGATAGGATAGATGATAGGATAGAGGATTGGATAGGATAGAGGATACGATACGATAGAGGATAGGATAGGATAGAGGATAGGATAGGACAGAGGATAGGATAGGATAGAGGATAGGATAGTATAGAGGATAGGATAGGATAGAGGATAGGATAGGATAGGATAGAGGATAGGATAGGATAGGATAGAGGATAGGATAGGATAGAAAAGAGGATAGGATAGGATATATGATATTATTGGATGGAGGATACGATATTATAGAGGATAGGATAGGGTAGAGGATAGGATAAGATAGAGGATAGGATAGGGTAGAGGATAGGATAAGATAGAGGATAGGATAGAATAGAGTACAGGATAGTATAGAGGATAAGATAATATAGAGAATAGTATAGGATAGAGGATAGGACAGGATAGAGGATAGGATAGGATAGTGGATAGGATAGGATAGAGGATAGGATATTATAGAGAATAGAATAGGATAGAGGATAGGATAGGATTGAGGATAGGATAGGATAGATGATAGGATAGAGGATTGGATAGGATAGAGGATACGATACGATAGAGGATAGGATAGGATAGAGGGTAGGATAGAGAATTGGATAGGATAGAGGATACGATACGATAGAGGATAGGATAGGATAGAGGATAGGATAGGACAGAGGATAGGATAGGATAGATGATAGGATTGGATAGAGGATATGATAGGATAGAGGATAGGATAGGATTGAGGATAGGATAGGATAGAGAGTAGGATAGGATAGAGGATAGGATGGGATAGAGGATAGGATAGAAGATTGGATAGGATTGAGGATATTATGAGATAGAGGATAGGATAGAAGATTGGATAGGATTGAGGATATTATGGGATAGAGGATAGGAGAGGATAGGATAGGATAGAGGATAGGATAGGATAGAGGATATGATAGGCTAGGATAGAGGATAGGATAGGATTGAGGATAGGATAGGATAGAGTACAGGATAGTATAGAGGATAAGATAATATAGAGAATAGGATAGGATAGAGGATAGGACAGGATGGAGGATAGGATAGGATAGAGTACTGGATAGTATAGAGGATAAGATAATATAGAGAATAGGATAGGATAGAGGATAGGACAGGATAGAGGATAGGATAGGGTAGAGGATAGGATAGGATAGAGGATAGGATAGAATAGAGTACAGGATAGTATAGAGGATAAGATAATATAGAGAATAGGATAGGATAGAGGATAGGACAGGATACAGGATAGGATAGCATAGTGGATAGGATAGGATAGAGGATAGGATATTATAGAGAATAGAATAGGATAGAGGATAGGATAGGATAGAGGATACGATACGATAGAGGATAGGATAGGATAGAGGGTAGGATAGAGAATTGGATAGGATAGAGTATACGATGCGATAGAGGATAGGATAGGATAGAGGATAGAATAGGACAGAGGATAGGATAGGATAGAGGATAGGATTGGATAGAGGATATGATAGGATAGAGGATAGGATAGGATAGAGGATATAATAAAGGATACGATACGATAGAGGATAGGATAGGATAAGGAATAAGATAATATAGAGAATATAATAGGATAGAGGATAGGATAGGATAGAGGATGGGATAGGACAGAGGATAGGATAGGATAGAGGATTGAATAGGATAGAGGATAGGATAGGATTGAGGATAGGATAGGATAGATGATAGGATAGAGGATTGGATAGGATAGAGGATACGATACGATAGAGGATAGGATAGGATAGAGGATAGGATAGGACAGAGGATAGGATAGGATAGAGGATAGGATAGTATAGAGGATAGGATAGGATAGAGGATAGGATAGGATAGGATAGAGGATAGGATAGGATAGAAAAGAGGATAGGATAGGATATATGATATTATTGGATGGAGGATACGATATTATAGAGGATAGGATAGGGTAGAGGATAGGATAAGATAGAGGATAGGATAGGGTAGAGGATAGGATAAGATAGAGGATAGGATAGAATAGAGTACAGGATAGTATAGAGGATAAGATAATATAGAGAATAGTATAGGATAGAGGATAGGACAGGATAGAGGATAGGATAGGATAGTGGATAGGATAGGATAGAGGATAGGATATTATAGAGAATAGAATAGGATAGAGGATAGGATAGGATTGAGGATAGGATAGGATAGATGATAGGATAGAGGATTGGATAGGATAGAGGATACGATACGATAGAGGATAGGATAGGATAGAGGGTAGGATAGAGAATTGGATAGGATAGAGGATACGATACGATAGAGGATAGGATAGGATAGAGGATAGGATAGGACAGAGGATAGGATAGGATAGATGATAGGATTGGATAGAGGATATGATAGGATAGAGGATAGGATAGGATTGAGGATAGGATAGGATAGAGAGTAGGATAGGATAGAGGATAGGATGGGATAGAGGATAGGATAGAAGATTGGATAGGATTGAGGATATTATGAGATAGAGGATAGGATAGAAGATTGGATAGGATTGAGGATATTATGGGATAGAGGATAGGAGAGGATAGGATAGGATAGAGGATAGGATAGGATAGAGGATATGATAGGCTAGGATAGAGGATAGGATAGGATTGAGGATAGGATAGGATAGAGTACAGGATAGTATAGAGGATAAGATAATATAGAGAATAGGATAGGATAGAGGATAGGACAGGATGGAGGATAGGATAGGATAGAGTACTGGATAGTATAGAGGATAAGATAATATAGAGAATAGGATAGGATAGAGGATAGGACAGGATAGAGGATAGGATAGGGTAGAGGATAGGATAGGATAGAGGATAGGATAGAATAGAGTACAGGATAGTATAGAGGATAAGATAATATAGAGAATAGGATAGGATAGAGGATAGGACAGGATACAGGATAGGATAGCATAGTGGATAGGATAGGATAGAGGATAGGATATTATAGAGAATAGAATAGGATAGAGGATAGGATAGGATAGAGGATACGATACGATAGAGGATAGGATAGGATAGAGGGTAGGATAGAGAATTGGATAGGATAGAGTATACGATACGATAGAGGATAGGATAGGATAGAGGATAGGATAGGACAGAGGATAGGATAGGATAGAGGATAGGATTGGATAGAGGATATGATAGGATAGAGGATAGGATAGGATAGAGGATATAATAAAGGATACGATACGATAGAGGATAGGATAGGATAAGGAATAGGATAGGATAGAGGATATGATAGGATAGAGGATAGGATAGGATTGAGGATAGGATAGGATACATGATAGGATAGGATAGAGGATAGGATAGAGGATAGGATAGGATAGAGGATAGGATAGGATAGAGGATAGGATAGGATAGAGGATAAGATAATATAGGGAATAGGATAGGATAGAGGATAGGCCAGGATAGAGGATAGGATAGGATAGAGTACAGGATAGTATAGAGGATAAGATAATATAGAGAATATAATAGGATAGAGGATAGGACAGGATAGAGGATAGGATAGGATAGAGGATAGGATAGTATAGAGAATAGAATATGATAGAGGATAGGATAGGATTCAGGATAGGATAGGATAGATGATAGGATAGAGGATAGGATAACATAGAGGATAGGATAGGATAGAGGATAGGATAGGACAGAGGATATTATAGGATAAAGGATAGGATAGGGTAGAGGCTAAGATACGATAGAGGATAGGATAGGATAGAGTACAGGATAGTATAGAGGATAAGATAATATAGAGAATAGGATAGGATAGAGGATAGGACAGGATGGAGGATAGGATAGGATAGAGTACAGGATAGTATAGAGGATAAGATAATATAGAGAATAGGATAGGATAGAGGATAGGACAGGATAGAGGATAGGATAGGATAGAGGATAGGATAGGATGGAGGATAGGATGTTGGATAGGATAGGATAGAGGATAGGATAGGATAGAGGATAGGATAGTATAGAGAATAGAATAGGATAGAGTATAGTATAGGATTGAGGATAGGATAGGATAGATGATAGGATAGAGGTTTGGATAGGATAGAGGATACGATACGATAGAGGATAGGATAGGATAGATGATAGTATAGGATAGAGGATAGGATAGGATAGAGGATACGATAAGCTAGGATAGAGGATAGGATAGGATTGAGGATAGGATAGGATAGAGGATAGGATAGGATAGAGGATAGGATAGGATAGAGGATAGGATAGAGGATTGGATAGGATTGAGGATATTATGGGATAGAGGATATGAATGGATAGGATAGGATGGAGGATAGGATAGGATAGAGGATAGGATAGGATAGAGGATAGGATAGGATAGAGGATAGCATAGGATTGAGGATAGGATAGGATAGATGATAGAATAGGATAGAGGATAGGTTAGAGGATTGGATAGGATAGGGGATAGGATAGAGGATAGGATACGATAGGATAGGATAGAGGGTAGGATAGGATATAGGATAGGATAGGATAGAGGATAGGATAGGATACAGGATAGGATAGGATAGAGGATAGGATAGGATATATGATATTATAGGATGGAGGATACGATATTATAGAGGATAGTTTAGAGGATAGGATAGGGTAGAGGATAGGATAGGATAGAGAATTGAATAGGATAGAGGATAGGATAGGATTGCGGATAGGATAGGATAGATGATAGGATAGAGGATTGGATAGGATAGAGGATAGGATAGGATAGAGGATAGGATAGAGGATTGGATAGGACAGAGGATACGATACGATAGAGGATAGGATAGGATACAGGATAGGATAGCATAGAGGATAGGATAGGATTGAGGATAGGATAGGATACAGGATAGGATAGGATAGAGGATAGGATAGAGGATATTATAGGATAGAGGATTGGATACAGGATAGGATAGGATAGAGGATAGGATAGAGGATTTGATAGGATAGAGGATACGATACGATAGAGGATAGGATAGGATAGAGGATAGGATAGGACAGAGGATAGGATAGAGGATTGGATAGGATTGAGGATATTAAGGGATAGACGATAGGAGAGGATAGGATAGAGGATAGGATAGGATTGAGGATATTATGGGATAGAGGATATGATTGGATAGGATAGGATGGAGGATAGGATAGGATAGAGGATAGGATAGGATAGAGGATAGGATAGGATAGAGGATAGCATAGGATTGAGGATAGGATAGGATAGATGATAGAATAGGATAGAGGATAGGATAGAGGATTGGATAGGATAGGGGATAGGATAGAGGATAGGATACGATAGCATAGGATAGAGGGTAGGATAGGATATAGGATAGGATAGGATAGAGCATAGGATAGGATACAGGATAGGATAGGATAGAGGATAGGATAGGATATATGATATTATAGGATGGAGGATACGATATTATAGAGGATAGGATAGAGGATAGGATAAGGTAGAGGTTAGGATAGGATAGAGAATTGAATAGGATAGAGGATAGGATAGGATTGCGGATAGGATAGGATAGATGATAGGATAGAGGATTGGATAGGATAGAGGATACGATACGATAGAGGATAGGATATGATAGAGGGTAGGATAGAGAATTGGATAGGATAGAGGATACGATACGATAGAGGATAGGATAGGATAGAGGATAGGATAGGATAGTGGATAGGATAGGATTGAGGATATTAAGGGATAGAGGATAGGATAGGATAGGATAGAGGATACGATACGATAGAGGATAGGATAGGATAGAGGGTAGGATAGAGAATTGGATAGGATAGAGGATACGATACGATAGAGGATAGGATAGGATAGAGGATAGGATAGGACAGAGGATAGGATAGGATAGAGGATAGGATTGGATAGAGGATATGATAGGATAGAGGATAGGATAGGATAGAGGATAGGATAGGATAGGATAGAGGATAGGATAGAGGATTGGATGGGATAGAGGGTACGATACGATAGAGGATAGGATAGGATAGAGGGTAGGATAGGATAGAGAATAGGATAGGATAGGGGATATAATAGGCTAGCATAGAGGATAGGATAAGATAGCATAGGATAGGATAGAGGATAGGATAGGATAGATGATAGGATAGGATATATGATACTATAGGATGAAGGATACGATATTATAGAGGATAGTATAGGATAGAGGATAGGATAGGGTAGAGTATAGGATAAGATAGAGGATAGGATAGGGTAGAGGATAGGATAAGATAGAGGATAGGATAGAATAGAGTACAGGATAGTATAGAGGATAAGATAATATAGAGAATATAATAGGATAGAGGATAGGACAGGATAGAGGATAGGATAGGATAGAGGATAGGAAAGTATAGAGAATAGAATAGGATAGAGGATAGGATAGGATTCAGGATAGGATAGGATAGATGATAGGATAGAGGATTGGATAGGATAGAGGATACGATACGATAGAGGATAGGATAGGATAGAGGGTAGGATAGAGAATTGGATGGGATAGAGGATACGATACGATAGAGGATAGGATAGGATAGAGGATGGGATAGGACAGAGGATAGGATAGGATAGAGGATTGAATAGGATAGAGGATAGGATAGGATTGAGGATAGGATAGGATAGATGATAGGATAGAGGATTGGATAGGATAGAGGATACGATACGATAGAGGATAGGATAGGATAGAGGGTAGGATAGAGAATTGAATAGGATTGAGGATATTATGGGATAGAGGATAGGATAGGATAGGATAGGATAGAGGATAGGATAGGATAGAGGATAGGATAGGATAGGGGATAGGATGGGATAGAGGATACGATAGGATAGAGGATAGGATAGGATAGAGGATAGGATAGGATAGAGGATAGGATAGGATATATGATATTATAGGATGGTGGATACGGTATTATAGAGGATAGTATAGGATAGAGGGTAGGATAGGATATAGGGTAGGATAGAGAATTGGATAGGATAGAGGATACGATACGATAGAGGATAGGATAGGATAGAGGATAGGATAGGACAGAGGATAGGATAGGATAGAGGATAGGATAGGATAGAGGATAGGATAGGATAGGATAGAGGATAGGATAGGATATATGATATTATTGGATGGAGGATACGATATTATAGAGGATAGGATAGGGTAGAGGATAGGATAAGATAGAGGATAGGATAGGGTAGAGGATAGGATAAGATAGAGGATAGGATAGAATGGAGTACAGGATAGTATAGAGGATAAGATAATATAGAGAATAGGATAGGATAGAGGATAGGACAGGATGGAGGATAGGATAGGATAGAGTACAGGATAGTATAGAGGATAAGATAATATTGAGAATAGGATAGGATAGAGGATAGGACAGGATAGAGGATAGGATAGGGTAGAGGATAGGATAGGATAGAGGATAGGATAGGATAGAGGATATGATTAGCTAGGATAGAGGATAGGATAGGATTGAGGATAGGATAGGATAGAGGATAGAGGATAGGATAGGATAGAGGATAGGATAGAATAGAGTACAGGATAGTATAGAGGATAAGATAATATAGAGAATAGGATAGGATAGAGGATAGGACAGGATACAGGATAGGATAGGATAGTGGATAGGATAGGATAGAGGATAGGATATTATAGAGAATAGGATAGGATAGAGGATAGGATAGGATAGAGGATACGATACGATAGAGGATAGGATAGGATAGAGGATGGGATAGGACAGAGGATATGATAGGATAGAGGATTGAATAGGATAGAGGATAGGATAGGATTGAGGATAGGATAGGATAGATGATAGGATAGAGGATTGGATAGGATAGAGGATACGATACGATAGAGGATAGGATAGGATAGAGGGTAGGATAGAGAATTGAATAGGATTGAGGATATTATGGGATAGAGGATAGGATAGGATAGGATAGGATAGAGGATAGGATAGGATAGAGGATAGGATAGGATAGGGGATAGGATGGGATAGAGGATACGATAGGATAGAGGATAGGATAGGATAGAGGATAGGATAGGATAGGATATATGATATTATAGGATGGTGGATACAGTATTATAGAGGATAGTATAGGATAGAGGGTAGGATAGGATATAGGGTAGGATAGAGAATTGGATAGGATAGAGGATAGGATAGGATAGGATACAGGATAGGATAGGATATATGATATTATTGGATGGAGGATACGATATTATAGAGGATAGGATAGGGTAGAGGATAGGATAAGATAGAGGATAGGATAGGGTAGAGGATAGGATAAGATAGAGGATAGGATAGAATGGAGTACAGGATAGTATAGAGGATAAGATAATATAGAGAATAGGATAGGATAGAGGATAGGACAGGATGGAGGATAGGATAGGATAGAGTACAGGATAGTATAGAGGATAAGATAATATTGAGAATAGGATAGGATAGAGGATAGGACAGGATAGAGGATAGGATAGGGTAGAGGATAGGATAGGATAGAGGATAGGATAGGATAGAGGATATGATAAGCTAGGATAGAGGATAGGATAGGATTGAGGATAGGATAGGATAGAGGATAGAGGATAGGATAGGATAGAGGATAGGATAGAATAGAGTACAGGATAGTATAGAGGATAAGATAATATAGAGAATAGGATAGGATAGAGGATAGGACAGGATACAGGATAGGATAGGATAGTGGATAGGATAGGATAGAGGATAGGATATTATAGAGAATAGAATAGGATAGAGGATAGGATAGGATAGAGGATACGATACGATAGAGGATAGGATAGGATAGAGGGTAGGATAGAGAATTGGATAGGATAGAAGATACGATACGATAGAGGATAGGATAGGATAGAGGATAGGATAGGACAGAGGATAGGATAGGATAGAGGATAGGATTGGATAGAGGATATGATAGGATAGAGGATAGGATAGGATAGAGGATATAATAAAGGATACGATACGATAGATGATAGGATAGGATAAGGAATAGGATAGGATAGAGGATATGATAGGATAGAGGATAGGATACGATTGAGGATAGGATAGGATAAATGATAGGATAGGATAGAGGATAGGATAGAGGATAGGATAGAGGATTGGATAGGATTGAGGATATTATGGGATAGAGGATAGGATAGGATAGGATAGGATAGAGGATAGGATAGGATATATGATATTATAGGATGGTGGATACGATATTATAGAGGATAGGATAGGATAGAGTACAGGATAGTATAGAGGATAAGATAATATAGAGAATATAATAGGATAGAGGATAGGACAGGATAGAGGATAGGATAGGATAGAGGATAGGATAGTATAGAGAATAGAATATGATAGAGGATAGGATAGGATTCAGGATAGGATAGGATAGATGATAGGATAGAGGATTGGATAGGATAGAGGATACGATACGATAGAGGATAGGATAGGATAGAGGGTAGGATAGGGAATTGGATGGGATAGAGGATACGATACGATAGAGGATAGGATAGGATAGAGGATGGGATAGGACAGAGGATAGGATAGGATAGAGGATTGAATAGGATAGAGGATAGGATAGGATTGAGGATAGGATAGGATAGATGATAGGATAGAGGATTGGATAGGATAGAGGATACGATACGATAGAGGATAGGATAGGATAGAGGATAGGATAGGACAGAGGATAGGATAGGATAGAGGATAGGATAGTATAGAGGATAGGATAGGATAGAGGATAGGATAGGATAGGATAGAGGATAGGATAGGATAGGATAGAGGATAGGATAGGATAGAAAAGAGGATAGGATAGGATATATGATATTATTGGATGGAGGATACGATATTATAGAGGATAGGATAGGGTAGAGGATAGGATAAGATAGAGGATAGGATAGGGTAGAGGATAGGATAAGATAGAGGATAGGATAGAATAGAGTACAGGATAGTATAGAGGATAAGATAATATAGAGAATAGTATAGGATAGAGGATAGGACAGGATAGAGGATAGGATAGGATAGTGGATAGGATAGGATAGAGGATAGGATATTATAGAGAATAGAATAGGATAGAGGATAGGATAGGATTGAGGATAGGATAGGATAGATGATAGGATAGAGGATTGGATAGGATAGAGGATACGATACGATAGAGGATAGGATAGGATAGAGGGTAGGATAGAGAATTGGATAGGATAGAGGATACGATACGATAGAGGATAGGATAGGATAGAGGATAGGATAGGACAGAGGATAGGATAGGATAGATGATAGGATTGGATAGAGGATATGATAGGATAGAGGATAGGATAGGATTGAGGATAGGATAGGATAGAGAGTAGGATAGGATAGAGGATAGGATGGGATAGAGGATAGGATAGAAGATTGGATAGGATTGAGGATATTATGAGATAGAGGATAGGATAGAAGATTGGATAGGATTGAGGATATTATGGGATAGAGGATAGGAGAGGATAGGATAGGATAGAGGATAGGATAGGATAGAGGATATGATAGGCTAGGATAGAGGATAGGATAGGATTGAGGATAGGATAGGATAGAGTACAGGATAGTATAGAGGATAAGATAATATAGAGAATAGGATAGGATAGAGGATAGGACAGGATGGAGGATAGGATAGGATAGAGTACTGGATAGTATAGAGGATAAGATAATATAGAGAATAGGATAGGATAGAGGATAGGACAGGATAGAGGATAGGATAGGGTAGAGGATAGGATAGGATAGAGGATAGGATAGAATAGAGTACAGGATAGTATAGAGGATAAGATAATATAGAGAATAGGATAGGATAGAGGATAGGACAGGATACAGGATAGGATAGCATAGTGGATAGGATAGGATAGAGGATAGGATATTATAGAGAATAGAATAGGATAGAGGATAGGATAGGATAGAGGATACGATACGATAGAGGATAGGATAGGATAGAGGGTAGGATAGAGAATTGGATAGGATAGAGTATACGATGCGATAGAGGATAGGATAGGATAGAGGATAGAATAGGACAGAGGATAGGATAGGATAGAGGATAGGATTGGATAGAGGATATGATAGGATAGAGGATAGGATAGGATAGAGGATATAATAAAGGATACGATACGATAGAGGATAGGATAGGATAAGGAATAGGATAGGATAGAGGATATGATAGGATAGAGGATAGGATAGGATTGAGGATAGGATAGGATACATGATAGGATAGGATAGAGGATAGGATAGAGGATTGGATAGGATAGAGGATAGGATAGAGGATTGGATAGGATTGAGGATATTATGGCATAGAGGATAGGATAGGATAGGATAGGATAGGATACGATAGAGGATAGGATAGGGTAGAGGATAGGATAAGATAGATGATAGGATAGGGTAGATAATAGAATAAGATAGATTATAGGATAGAATAGAGTACAGGATAGTATAGAGGATAAGATAATAAAGAGAATAGGATAGGATAGAGGATAGGATAGGATAGAGGATAGGATAGGATAGAGGATAGGATAGGATAGAGGATAGGATAGGATAGAGGATAAGATAATATAGGGAATAGGATAGGATAGAGGATAGGCCAGGATAGAGGATAGGATAGGATAGAGTACAGGATAGTATAGAGGATAAGATAATATAGAGAATATAATAGGATAGAGGATAGGACAGGATAGAGGATAGGATAGGATAGAGGATAGGATAGTATAGAGAATAGAATATGATAGAGGATAGGATAGGATTCAGGATAGGATAGGATAGATGATAGGATAGAGGATTGGATAGGATAGAGGATACGATACGATAGAGGATAGGATAGGATAGAGGGTAGGATAGGGAATTGGATGGGATAGAGGATACGATACGATAGAGGATAGGATAGGATAGAGGATGGGATAGGACAGAGGATAGGATAGGATAGAGGATTGAATAGGATAGAGGATAGGATAGGATTGAGGATAGGATAGGATAGATGATAGGATAGAGGATTGGATAGGATAGAGGATACGATACGATAGAGGATAGGATAGGATAGAGGATAGGACAGGACAGAGGATAGGATAGGATAGAGGATAGGATAGTATAGAGGATAGGATAGGATAGAGGATAGGATAGGATAGGATAGAGGATAGGATAGGATAGAAAAGAGGATAGGATAGGATATATGATATTATTGGATGGAGGATACGATATTATAGAGGATAGGATAGGGTAGAGGATAGGATAAGATAGAGGATAGGATAGGGTAGAGGATAGGATAAGATAGAGGATAGGATAGAATAGAGTACAGGATAGTATAGAGGATAAGATAATATAGAGAATAGTATAGGATAGAGGATAGGACAGGATAGAGGATAGGATAGGATAGTGGATAGGATAGGATAGAGGATAGGATATTATAGAGAATAGAATAGGATAGAGGATAGGATAGGATTGAGGATAGGATAGGATAGATGATAGGATAGAGGATTGGATAGGATAGAGGATACGATACGATAGAGGATAGGATAGGATAGAGGGTAGGATAGAGAATTGGATAGGATAGAGGATACGATACGATAGAGGATAGGATAGGATAGAGGATAGGATAGGACAGAGGATAGGATAGGATAGATGATAGGATTGGATAGAGGATATGATAGGATAGAGGATAGGATAGGATTGAGGATAGGATAGGATAGAGAGTAGGATAGGATAGAGGATAGGATGGGATAGAGGATAGGATAGAAGATTGGATAGGATTGAGGATATTATGAGATAGAGGATAGGATAGAAGATTGGATAGGATTGAGGATATTATGGGATAGAGGATAGGAGAGGATAGGATAGGATAGAGGATAGGATAGGATAGAGGATATGATAGGCTAGGATAGAGGATAGGATAGGATTGAGGATAGGATAGGATAGAGTACAGGATAGTATAGAGGATAAGATAATATAGAGAATAGGATAGGATAGAGGATAGGACAGGATGGAGGATAGGATAGGATAGAGTACTGGATAGTATAGAGGATAAGATAATATAGAGAATAGGATAGGATAGAGGATAGGACAGGATAGAGGATAGGATAGGGTAGAGGATAGGATAGGATAGAGGATAGGATAGAATAGAGTACAGGATAGTATAGAGGATAAGATAATATAGAGAATAGGATAGGATAGAGGATAGGACAGGATACAGGATAGGATAGCATAGTGGATAGGATAGGATAGAGGATAGGATATTATAGAGAATAGAATAGGATAGAGGATAGGATAGGATAGAGGATACGATACGATAGAGGATAGGATAGGATAGAGGGTAGGATAGAGAATTGGATAGGATAGAGTATACGATACGATAGAGGATAGGATAGGATAGAGGATAGGATAGGACAGAGGATAGGATAGGATAGAGGATAGGATTGGATAGAGGATATGATAGGATAGAGGATAGGATAGGATAGAGGATATAATAAAGGATACGATACGATAGAGGATAGGATAGGATAAGGAATAGGATAGGATAGAGGATATGATAGGATAGAGGATAGGATAGGATTGAGGATAGGATAGGATACATGATAGGATAGGATAGAGGATAGGATAGAGGATAGGATAGGATAGAGGATAGGATAGGATAGAGGATAGGATAGGATAGAGGATAAGATAATATAGGGAATAGGATAGGATAGAGGATAGGCCAGGATAGAGGATAGGATAGGATAGAGTACAGGATAGTATAGAGGATAAGATAATATAGAGAATATAATAGGATAGAGGATAGGACAGGATAGAGGATAGGATAGGATAGAGGATAGGATAGTATAGAGAATAGAATATGAAAGAGGATAGGATAGGATTCAGGATAGGATAGGATAGATGATAGGATAGAGGATAGGATAACATAGAGGATAGGATAGGATAGAGGATAGGATAGGACAGAGGATATTATAGGATAAAGGATAGGATAGGGTAGAGGCTAAGATACGATAGAGGATAGGATAGGATAGAGTACAGGATAGTATAGAGGATAAGATAATATAGAGAATAGGATAGGATAGAGGATAGGACAGGATGGAGGATAGGATAGGATAGAGTACAGGATAGTATAGAGGATAAGATAATATAGAGAATAGGATAGGATAGAGGATAGGACAGGATAGAGGATAGGATAGGATAGAGGATAGGATAGGATGGAGGATAGGATGTTGGATAGGATAGGATAGAGGATAGGATAGGATAGAGGATAGGATAGTATAGAGAATAGAATAGGATAGAGTATAGTATAGGATTGAGGATAGGATAGGATAGATGATAGGATAGAGGTTTGGATAGGATAGAGGATACGATACGATAGAGGATAGGATAGGATAGATGATAGTATAGGATAGAGGATAGGATAGGATAGAGGATACGATAAGCTAGGATAGAGGATAGGATAGGATTGAGGATAGGATAGGATAGAGGATAGGATAGGATAGAGGATAGGATAGGATAGAGGATAGGATAGAGGATTGGATAGGATTGAGGATATTATGGGATAGAGGATAGGATAGGATAGGATAGGATAGAGGATAGGATAGGATAGAGGATATGATAAGCTAGGATAGAGGATAGGATAGGATTGAGGATAGGATAGAATAGAGGACAGGATAGTATAGAGGATAAGATAATATAGAGAATAGGATAGGATAGAGGATAGGACAGGATAGAGGATAGGATAGGGTAGAGGATAGGATAGTATAGAGGATAAGATAATATAGAGAATAGGATAGGATAGAGGATAGGACAGCATAGAGGATAGGATAGGGTAGAGGATAGGATAGGATAGAGGATAGCATAGGATAGAGGATATGATAAGCTAGGATAGAGGATAGGATAGGATTGAGGATAGGATAGGATAGAGGATAGGATAGGATAGAGGATAGGATAGAGGATTGGATAGGATTGAGGATATTATGGGAAAGAGGATAGGACAGGATAGGATAGTATAGAGGGTAGGATAGAATAGAGTACAGGATATTATAGAGGATAAGATAATATAGAGAATAGGATAGGATAGAGGATAGGAGAGGATAGAGGATAGGATAGGATAGAGGATAGGATAGGATAGAGTATAGGATAGGATAGAGAATAGAATACGATAGAGGATAGGATAGGATAGAGGATAGGATAGTATAGAGAATAGAATAGGATAGAGGATAGGATAGGATTGAGGATAGGATAGGATAGATGATAGGATAGAAGATTGAATGGGATAGAGGATACGATACGATAGAGGATCGGATAGGATAGAGGGTAGAATAGAGAATTGGATGGCATAGAGGATACGATACGATAGAGGATAGGATAGGATAGAGGATAGGATAGGGTATATGATATTATGGGATGGAGGATAGGATAGGATAGACGATTGGATGGGGGATTGGATAGGATAGAGGATATGATAGGATAGAGGATAGGACAGGACAGAGGATAGGATAGGACAGAGGATAGGATAGGATAGAGGAGAGGATAGGATAGACGATAGGATAGGATAGAGTACAGGATAGTATAGAGGATAAGATAATATAGAGAATAGGATAGGATAGAGGATAGGACACGATAGAGGATAGGATAGGATAGAGGATAGGATAGGATAGGATGGAGGATAGGATAGGATAGAGTATAGGATAGGATAGAGAATAGAATACGATAGAGGATAGGATAGGATAGAGGATAGGATAGTATAGAGAATAGAATAGGATAGAGGATAGGATAGGATTGAGGATAGGATAGGATAGATGATAGGATAGAGGATTGGATGGGATAGAGGATACGATACGATAGAGGATAGGATACGATAGAGGGTAGGATAGAGAATTGGATGGCATAGAGGATACGATACGATACAGGATAGGATAGGATAGAGGATAGGATAGGATAGAGGATAGAATAGGATAGACGATAGGATAGGGGATTGGATAGGATAGAGGATATGATAGGATAGAGGATAGGATAGGATAGAGGATAGGATAGGATAGAGGATAGGATAGGACAGAGGATAGGATAGGATAGAGGATAGGATAGGGTAGAGGATAAGATACGATAGAGGATAGGATAGGATAGAGTACAGGATAGTATAGAGGATAAGATAATATAGAGAATAGGATAGGATAGAGGATAGGACAGGATGGAGGATAGGATAGGATAGAGGATAGGACAGGATAGAGGATAGGATAGGATAGAGGATAGGATAGGATAGAGGATAGGATAGGATAGATGATAGGATAGAGGATTGGATAGGATAGAGGATACGATACGATAGAGGATAAGATAGGATAGAGGGTAGGATAGAGAATTGGATGGGATAGAGGATACGATACGATAGAGGATAGGATAGGATAGAGGATGGGATAGGACAGAGGATAGGATAGGATAGAGGATTGAATAGGATAGAGGATAGGATAGGATTGAGGATAGGATAGGATAGATGATAGGATAGAGGATTGGATAGGATAGAGGATACGATACGATAGAGGATAGGATAGGATAGAGGGTAGGATAGAGAATTGAATAGGATTGAGGATATTATGGGATAGAGGATAGGATAGGATAGGATAGGATAGAGGATAGGATAGGATAGAGGATAGGATAGGATAGAGGATAGGATAGGTTAGAGGATAGGATAGGATAGAGGATAGGATATTATAGAGGATAGGATAGGATATATGATATTATAGGATGGAGGATACGATATTATAGAGGATAGTATAGGATAGAGGGTAGGATAGGATATAGGGTAGGATAGAGAATTGGATAGGATAGAGGATACGATACGATAGAGGATAGGATAGGATAGAGGATAGGATAGGACAGAGGATAGGATAGGATAGAGGATAGGATAGGATAGGGGATAGGATAGGATAGAGGATAGAATAGGATAGGATAGAGGATAGGATAGGATATATGATATTATTGGATGGAGGATACGATATTATAGAGGATAGGATAGGGTAGAGGATAGGATAAGATAGAGGATAGGATAGGGTAGAGGATAGGATAGAATAGAGTACAGGATAGTATAGAGGATAAGATAATATAGAGAAGAGGATAGGATAGATGATAGGACATGATAGAGGATAGGATAGGATAGAGGATAGGATAGGATTGAGGATAGGATAGGATAGATGATAGGATAGAGGATTGGATAGGATAGAGGATACGATACGATAGAGGATAGGATAGGATAGAGGGTAGGATAGAGAATTGAATAGGATTGAGGATATTATAGGATAGAGGATAGGATAGGATAGGATAGGATAGAGGATAGGATAGGGTAGATGATAGGAGAAGATAGAGGATAGGATAGAATAGAGCACAGGATAGTATAGAGGATAAGATAATATAGAGAAGAGGATAGGATAGAGGATAGGACAGGATAGAGGATAGGACAGGATAGAGGATAGGATAGGATAGAGGATTGGATAGGATAGAGGATACGATAGGATAGAGGATAAGATAGCATAGAGGGTAGGATAGAGAATTAGATGGGATAGAGGATAAGATACGATAGAGAATAGGATAGGATAGAGGATAGGACAGGATAGAGGATAGGATAGGATAGAGGATAGGATAGGATGGAGGATAGGATGTTGGATAGGATAGGATAGAGGATAGGATAGGATAGAGGATAGGATAGTATAGAGAATAGAATAGGATAGAGTATAGTATAGGATTGAGGATAGGATAGGATAGATGATAGGATAGAGGTTTGGATAGGATAGAGGATACGATACGATAGAGGATAGGATAGGATAGATGATAGTATAGGATAGAGGATAGGATAGGATAGAGGATATGATAAGCTAGGATAGAGGATAGGATAGGATAGAGTGTAGGATAGAGAATTGAATAGGATTGAGGATATTATAGGATAGAGGATAGGATAGGATAGGATAGGATAGAGGATAGGATAGGGTAGATGATAGGAGAAGATAGAGGATAGGATAGAATAGAGCACAGGATAGTATAGAGGATAAGATAATATAGAGAAGAGGATAGGATAGAGGATAGGACAGGATAGAGGATAGGACAGGATAGAGGATAGGATAGGACAGAGGATTGGATAGGATAGAGGATACGATAGGATAGAGGATAAGATAGCATAGAGGGTAGGATAGAGAATTGGATGGGATAGAGGATAAGATACGATAGAGGATAGGATAGGATAGAGGATGGGATAGGACAGAGGTTAGGATAGGATAGAGGATAGAATAGGATAGAGGATAGGATAGGATTGAGGATAGGATAGGATAGAGGATAGGATAGGATAGAGGATAGGATAGAGAATTGAATAGGATTGAGGATATTATGGGATAGAGGATAGGATAGGATAGGATAGGATAGAGGATAGGATATGGTAGAGGATAGGATATAATAGAGGATAGGATAGGATAGAGGATAGAATAGGATAGGATTGAGGATAGGATAGGATAGATGATAGGATAGAGGATTGGATAGAATAGAGGATACGATACGATAGAGGATAGGATAGGATAGAGGGTAGGATAGAGAATTGAATTGGATTGAGGATATTATAGGATAGAGGATAGGATAGGATAGGATAGGATAGAGGATAGGATAGGGTAGATGATAGGATAAGATAGAGGATAGGATAGAATAGAGCACAGGATAGTATAGAGGATAAGATAATATAGAGAATAGGATAGGATAGAGGATAGAACAGGATAGAGGATAGGATAGGATAGAGGATAGGATAGGATAGAGGATAGGATAGGATATAGGATAGAATAGGATAGATGATAGGATAGAGGATTGGATAGGATAGAGGATACGATACGATAGAGGATAAGATAGGATGGAGGGTAGGATAGAGAATTGGATGGGATAGAGGATAAGATACGATAGAGGATAGGATAGGATAGAGGATGGGTTAGGACAGAGGATAGGATAGGATAGAGGATAGAATAGGATAGAGGATAGGATAGGATTGAGTATAGGATAGGATAGAGGATAGGATAGGATAGAGGATAGGATATAATAGAGGATAGGATAGGATAGAGGATAGAATAGGATAGGATTGAGGATAGGATAGGATAGATGATAGGATAGAGGATTGGATAGGATAGAGGATACGATACGATAGAGGATAGGATAGGATAGAGGGTAGGATAGAGAATTGAATAGGATTGAGGATATTATAGGATAGAGGATATTTATAGGACAGAGGATAGGATAGGATAGGATAGGATAGAGGATAGGATAGGCTAGATGATAGGATAAAATAGAGGATAGGATAGAATAGAGCACAGGATAGTATAGAGGATAAGATAATATAGAGAATAGGATAGGATAGAGGATAGGACAGGATAGAGGATAGGATAGGATAGAGGATAAGATAATATAGAGAATAGGATAGGATAGATGATAGGACATGATAGAGGATAGGATAGGATAGAGGATGGGATAGGATACAGGATAGGATAGTATAGAGAATAGAATAGGATAGAGGATAGGATAGGACAGAGGATAGGATAGGACAGAGGATAGGATAGGATAGAGGAGAGGATAGGATAGAAGATAGGATAGGATAGAGTACAGGATAGTATAGAGGATAAGATAATATAGAGAATATAATAGGTTAGAGGATAGGACAGGATAGAGGATAGGATACTATAGAGGATAGGATAGTATAGAGAATAGAATAGGATAGAGGATAGGATAGGATTGAGGATAGGATAGGATAGATGATAGGATAGAGGATTGGATAGGATAGAGGATAGGATACGATAGAGGATAGGATAGGATAGAGGGTAGGATAGAGAATTGGATGGGATAGAGAATACGATACGATAGAGGATAGGATAGGATAGAGGATGGGATAGGACAGAGGATAGGATAGGATAGAGGATTGAATAGGATAGAGGATACGATAGGATTGAGGATAGGATACGATAGAGGATAGGATAGGATAGAGGGTAGGATAGAGAATTGGATGGGATAGAGGATACGATACGATAGAGGATAGGATAGGATAGAGGATGGGATAGGACAGAGGATAGGATAGGATAGAGGATATGATAGGATAGAGGATAGGATAAGATAGAGGATAGGATAGGATAGAGGATAGGATAGGACAGAGGATAGGATAGGATAAAGGATAGGATAGGGTAGAGGCTAAGATACGATAGAGGATAGGATAGGATAGAGTACAGGATAGTATAGAGGATAAGATAATATAGAGAATAGGATAGGATAGAGGATAGGACAGGATGGAGGATAGGATAGGATAGAGTACAGGATAGTATAGAGGATAAGATAATATAGAGAATAGGATAGGATAGAGGATAGGACAGGATAGAGGATAGGATAGGATAGAGGATAGGATAGGATGGAGGATAGGATGTTGGATAGGATAGGATAGAGGATAGGATAGGATAGAGGATAGGATAGTATAGAGAATAGAATAGGATAGAGTATAGTATAGGATTGAGGATAGGATAGGATAGATGATAGGATAGAGGTTTGGATAGGATAGAGGATACGATACGATAGAGGATAGGATAGGATAGATGATAGTATAGGATAGAGGATAGGATAGCATAGAGGATATGATAAGCTAGGATAGAGGATAGGATAGGATTGAGGATAGGATAGGATAGAGGATAGGATAGGATAGAGGATAGGATAGGATAGAGGATAGGATAGAGGATTGGATAGGATTGAGGATATTATGGGATAGAGGATAGGATAGGATAGGATAGGATAGAGGATAGGATAGGATAGAGGATATGATAAGCTAGGATAGAGGATAGGATAGGATTGAGGATAGGATAGAATAGAGGACAGGATAGTATAGAGGATAAGATAATATAGAGAATAGGATAGGATAGAGGATAGGACAGGATAGAGGATAGGATACGATAGAGGATAGGATAGGATAGAGGATAGGATAGGATAGATGATAGGATAGAGGATTGGATAGGATAGAGGATACGATACGATAGAGGATAAGATAGGATAGAGGGTAGGATAGAGAATTGGATGGGATAGAGGATACGATACGATAGAGGATAGGATAGGATAGAGGATGGGATAGGACAGAGGATAGGATAGGATAGAGGATTGAATAGGATAGAGGATAGGATAGGATTGAGGATAGGATAGGATAGATGATAGGATAGAGGATTGGATAGGATATAGGATACGATACGATAGAGGATAGGATAGGATAGAGGGTAGGATAGAGAATTGAATAGGATTGAGGATATTATGGGATAGAGGATAGGATAGGATAGGATAGGATAGAGGATAGGATAGGATAGAGGATAGGATAGGATAGAGGATAGGATAGGTGAGAGGATAGGATAGGATAGAGGATAGGATATTATAGAGGATAGGATAGGATATATGATATTATAGGATGGAGGATACGATATTATAGAGGATAGTATAGGATAGAGGGTAGGATAGGATATAGGGTAGGATAGAGAATTGGATAGGATAGAGGATACGATACGATAGAGGATAGGATAGGATAGAGGATAGGATAGGACAGAGGATAGGATAGGATAGAGGATAGGATAGGATAGGGGATAGGATAGGATAGAGGATAGAATAGGATAGGATAGAGGATAGGATAGGATATATGATATTATTGGATGGAGGATACGATATTATAGAGGATAGGATAGGGTAGAGGATAGGATAAGATAGAGGATAGGATAGGGTAGAGGATAGGATAGAATAGAGTACAGGATAGTATAGAGGATAAGATAATATAGAGAAGAGGATAGGATAGAGGATAGGACAGGATAGAGGATAGGATAGGATAGAGGATAGGATAGGATAGAGGATAGGATAGGATAGATGATAGGATAGAGGATTGGATAGGATAGAGGATACGATACGATAGAGGATAAGATAGGATAGAGGGTAGGATAGAGAATTGGATGGGATAGAGGATACGATACGATAGAGGATAGGATAGGATAGAGGATGGGATAGGACAGAGGATAGGATAGGATAGAGGATTGAATAGGATAGAGGATAGGATAGGATTGAGGATAGGATAGGATAGATGATAGGATAGAGGATTGGATAGGATAGAGGATACGATACGATAGAGGATAGGATAGGATAGAGGGTAGGATAGAGAATTGAATAGGATTGAGGATATTATGGGATAGAGGATAGGATAGGATAGGATAGGATAGAGGATAGGATAGGATAGAGGATAGGATAGGATAGAGGATAGGATAGGTGAGAGGATAGGATAGGATAGAGGATAGGATATTATAGAGGATAGGATAGGATATATGATATTATAGGATGGAGGATACGATATTATAGAGGATAGTATAGGATAGAGGGTAGGATAGGATATAGGGTAGGATAGAGAATTGGATAGGATAGAGGATACGATACGATAGAGGATAGGATAGGATAGAGGATAGGATAGGACAGAGGATAGGATAGGATAGAGGATAGGATAGGATAGGGGATAGGATAGGATAGAGGATAGAATAGGATAGGATAGAGGATAGGATAGGATATATGATATTATTGGATGGAGGATACGATATTATAGAGGATAGGATAGGGTAGAGGATAGGATAAGATAGAGGATAGGATAGGGTAGAGGATAGGATAGAATAGAGTACAGGATAGTATAGAGGATAAGATAATATAGAGAAGAGGATAGGATAGATGATAGGACATGATAGAGGATAGGATAGGATAGAGGATAGGATAGGATTGCGGATAGGATAGGATAGATGATAGGATAGAGGATTGGATAGGATAGAGGATACGATACGATAGAGGATAGGATAGGATAGAGGGTAGGATAGAGAATTGAATAGGATTGAGGATATTATAGGATAGAGGATAGGATAGGATAGGATAGGATAGAGGATAGGATAGGGTAGATGATAGGAGAAGATAGAGGATAGGATAGAATAGAGCACAGGATAGTATAGAGGATAAGATAATATAGAGAAGAGGATAGGATAGAGGATAGGACAGGATAGAGGATAGGACAGGATAGAGGATAGGATAGGATAGAGGATTGGATAGGATAGAGGATACGATAGGATAGAGGATAAGATAGCATAGAGGGTAGGATAGAGAATTGGATGGGATAGAGGATAAGATACGATAGATGATAGGATAGGATAGAGGATGGGATAGGACAGAGGTTAGGATAGGATAGAGGATAGAATAGGATAGAGGATAGGATAGGATTGAGGATAGGATAGGATAGAGGATAGGATAGGATAGAGGATACGATAGAGAATTGAATAGGATTGAGGATATTATGGGATAGAGGATAGGATAGGATAGGATAGGATAGAGGATAGGATATGGTAGAGGATAGGATATAATAGAGGATAGGATAGGATAGAGGATAGAATAGGATAGGATTGAGGATAGGATAGGATAGATGATAGGATAGAGGATTGGATAGAATAGAGGATACGATACGATAGAGGATAGGATAGGATAGAGGGTAGGATAGAGAATTGAATTGGATTGAGGATATTATAGGATAGAGGATAGGATAGGATAGGATAGGATAGAGGATAGGATAGGGTAGATGATAGGATAAGATAGAGGATAGGATAGAATAGAGCACAGGATAGTATAGAGGATAAGATAATATAGAGAATAGGATAGGATAGAGGATAGGACAGGATAGAGGATAGGATAGGATAGAGGATAGGATAGGATAGAGGATAGGATAGGATATAGGATAGAATAGGATAGATGATAGGATAGAGGATTGGATAGGATAGAGGATACGATACGATAGAGGATAAGATAGGATGGAGGGTAGGATAGAGAATTGGATGGGATAGAGGATAAGATACGATAGAGGATAGGATAGGATAGAGGATGGGTTAGGACAGAGGATAGGATAGGATAGAGGATAGAATAGGATAGAGGATAGGATAGGATTGAGTATAGGATAGGATAGAGGATAGGATAGGATAGAGGATAGGATATAATAGAGGATAGGATAGGATAGAGGATAGAATAGGATAGGATTGAGGATAGGATAGGATAGATGATAGGATAGAGGATTGGATAGGATAGAGGATACGATACGATAGAGGATAGGATAGGATAGAGGGTAGGATAGAGAATTGAATAGGATTGAGGATATTATAGGATAGAGGATATTTATAGGACAGAGGATAGGATAGGATAGGATAGGATAGAGGATAGGATAGGCTAGATGATAGGATAAAATAGAGGATAGGATAGAATAGAGCACAGGATAGTATAGAGGATAAGATAATATAGAGAATAGGATAGGATAGAGGATAGGACAGGATAGAGGATAGGATAGTATAGAGGATAAGATAATATAGAGAATAGGATAGGATAGATGATAGGACATGATAGAGGATAGGATAGGATAGAGGATGGGATAGGATAGAGGATAGGATAGTATAGAGAATAGAATAGGATAGAGGATAGGATAGGACAGAGGATTGGATAGGACAGAGGATAGGATAGGATAGAGGAGAGGATAGGATAGAAGATAGGATAGGATAGAGTACAGGATAGTATAGAGGATAAGATAATATAGAGAATATAATAGGTTAGAGGATAGGACAGGATAGAGGATAGGATACTATAGAGGATAGGATAGTATAGAGAATAGAATAGGATAGAGGATAGGATAGGATTGAGGATAGGATAGGATAGATGATAGGATAGAGGATTGGATAGGATAGAGGATAGGATAGGATTGAGGACAGGATACGATAGAGGATAGGATAGGATAGAGGGTAGGATAGAGAATTGGATGGGATAGAGGATACGATACGATAGAGGATAGGATAGGATAGAGGATGGGATAGGACAGAGGATAGGATAGGATAGAGGATATGATAGGATAGAGGATAGGATAAGATAGAGGATAGGATAGGATAGAGGATAGGATAGGACAGAGGATAGGATAGGATAAAGGATAGGATAGTGTAGAGGCTAAGATACGATAGAGGATAGGATAGGATAGAGTACAGGATAGTATAGAGGATAAGATAATATAGAGAATAGGATAGGATAGAGGATAGGACAGGATGGAGGATAGGATAGGATAGAGTACAGGATAGTATAGAGGATAAGATAATATAGAGAATAGGATAGGATAGAGGATAGGACAGGATAGAGGATAGGATAGGATAGAGGATAGGATAGGATGGAGGATAGGATGTTGGATAGGATAGGATAGAGGATAGGATAGGATAGAGGATAGGATAGTATAGAGAATAGAATAGGATAGAGTATAGTATAGGATTGAGGATAGGATAGGATAGATGATAGGATAGAGGTTTGGATAGGATAGAGGATACGATACGATAGAGGATAGGATAGGATAGATGATAGTATAGGATAGAGGATAGGATAGGATAGAGGACATGATAAGCTAGGATAGAGGATAGGATAGGATTGAGGATAGGATAGGATAGAGGATAGGATAGGATAGAGGATAGGATAGGATAGAGGATAGGATAGAGGATTGGATAGGATTGAGGATATTATGGGATAGAGGATAGGATAGGATAGGATAGGATAGAGGATAGGATAGGATAGAGGATATGATAAGCTAGGATAGAGGATAGGATAGGATTGAGGATAGGATAGAATAGAGGACAGGATAGTATAGAGGATAAGATAATATAGAGAATAGGATAGGATAGAGGATAGGACAGGATAGAGGATAGGATAGGATAGAGGATAGGATAGGATAGAGGATAGGATAGGATAGATGATAGGATAGAGGATTGGATAGGATAGAGGATACGATACGATAGAGGATAAGATAGGATAGAGGGTAGGATAGAGAATTGGATGGGATAGAGGATACGATACGATAGAGGATAGGATAGGATAGAGGATGGGATAGGACAGAGGATAGGATAGGATAGAGGATTGAATAGGATAGAGGATAGGATAGGATTGAGGATAGGATAGGATAGATGATAGGATAGAGGATTGGATAGGATAGAGGATACGATACGATAGAGGATAGGATAGGATAGAGGGTAGGATAGAGAATTGAATAGGATTGAGGATATTATGGGATAGAGGATAGGATAGGATAGGATAGGATAGAGGATAGGATAGGATAGAGGATAGGATAGGATAGAGGATAGGATAGGTGAGAGGATAGGATAGGATAGAGGATAGGATATTATAGAGGATAGGATAGGATATATGATATTATAGGATGGAGGATACGATATTATAGAGGATAGTATAGGATAGAGGGTAGGATAGGATATAGAGTAGGATAGAGAATTGGATAGGATAGAGGATACGATACGATAGAGGATAGGATAGGATAGAGGATAGGATAGGACAGAGGATAGGATAGGATAGAGGATAGGATAGGATAGGGGATAGGATAGGATAGAGGATAGAATAGGATAGGATAGAGGATAGGATAGGATATATGATATTATTGGATGGAGGATACGATATTATAGAGGATAGGATAGGGTAGAGGATAGGATAAGATAGAGGATAGGATAGGGTAGAGGATAGGATAGAATAGAGTACAGGATAGTATAGAGGATAAGATAATATAGAGAAGAGGATAGGATAGATGATAGGACATGATAGAGGATAGGATAGGATAGAGGATAGGATAGGATTGAGGATAGGATAGAGGATTGGATAGGATAGAGGATACGATACGATAGAGGATAGGATAGGATAGAGGGTAGGATAGAGAATTGAATAGGATTGAGGATATTATAGGATAGAGGATAGGATAGGATAGGATAGGATAGAGGATAGGATAGGGTAGATGATAGGAGAAGATAGAGGATAGGATAGAATAGAGCACAGGATAGTATAGAGGATAAGATAATATAGAGAAGAGGATAGGATAGAGGATAGGACAGGATAGAGGATAGGACAGGATAGAGGATAGGATAGGATAGAGGATTGGATAGGATAGAGGATACGATAGGATAGAGGATATGATAGCATAGAGGGTAGGATAGAGAATTGGATGGGATAGAGGATAAGATACGATAGAGGATAGGATAGGATAGAGGATGGGATAGGACAGAGGTTAGGATAGGATAGAGGATAGAATAGGATAGAGGATAGGATAGGATTGAGGATAGGATAGGATAGAGGATAGGATAGGATAGAGGATAGGATAGAGAATTGAATAGGATTGAGGATATTATGGGATAGAGGATAGGATAGGATAGGATAGGATAGAGGATAGGATATGGTAGAGGATAGGATATAATAGAGGATAGGATAGGATAGAGGATAGAATAGGATAGGATTGAGGATAGGATAGGATAGATGATAGGATAGAGGATTGGATAGAATAGAGGATACGATACGATAGAGGATAGGATAGGATAGAGGGTAGGATAGAGAATTGAATTGGATTGAGGATATTATAGGATAGAGGATAGGATAGGATAGGATAGGATAGAGGATAGGATAGGGTAGATGATAGGATAAGATAGAGGATAGGATAGAATAGAGCACAGGATAGTATAGAGGATAAGATAATATAGAGAATAGGATAGGATAGAGGATAGGACAGGATAGAGGATAGGATAGGATAGAGGATAGGATAGGATAGAGGATAGGATAGGATATAGAATAGAATAGGATAGATGATAGGATAGAGGATTGGATAGGATAGAGGATACGATACGATAGAGGATAAGATAGGATGGAGGGTAGGATAGAGAATTGGATGGGATAGAGGATAAGATACGATAGAGGATAGGATAGGATAGAGGATGGGTTAGGACAGAGGATAGGATAGGATAGAGGATAGAATAGGATAGAGGATAGGATAGGATTGAGTATAGGATAGGATAGAGGATAGGATAGGATAGAGGATAGGATATAATAGAGGATAGGATAGGATAGAGGATAGAATAGGATAGGATTGAGGATAGGATAGGATAGATGATAGGATAGAGGATTGGATAGGATAGAGGATACGATACGATAGAGGATAGGATAGGATAGAGGGTAGGATAGAGAATTGAATAGGATTGAGGATATTATAGGATAGAGGATATTTATAGGACAGAGGATAGGATAGGATAGGATAGGATAGAGGATAGGATAGGCTAGATGATAGGATAAAATAGAGGATAGGATAGAATAGAGCACAGGATAGTATAGAGGATAAGATAATATAGAGAATAGGATAGGATAGAGGATAGGACAGGATAGAGGATAGGATAGGATAGAGGATAGGATAGGATAGAGGATAGGATAGGATAGATGATAGGATAGAGGATTGGATAGGATAGAGGATACGATACGATAGAGGATCAGATAGGATAGAGGGTAGGATAGAGAATTGGATGGGATAGAGGATACGATACGATAGAGGATAGGATAGGATAGAGGATGGGATAGGACAGAGGATAGGATAGGATAGAGGATTGAATAGGATAGAGGATAGGATAGGATTGAGGATAGGATAGGATAGATGATAGGATAGAGGATTGGATAGGATAGAGGATACGATACGATAGAGGATAGGATAGGATAGAGGGTAGGATAGAGAATTGAATAGGATTGAGGATATTATGGGATAGAGGATAGGATAGGATAGGATAGGATAGGATAGAGGATAGGATAGGATAGAGGATAGGATAGGTTAGAGGATAGGATGGGATAGAGGATAGGATATTATAGAGGATAGGATAGGATATATGATATTATAGGATGGAGGATACGATATTATAGAGGATAGTATAGGATAGAGGGTAGGATAGGATATAGGGTAGGATAGAGAATTGGATAGGATAGAGGATACGATACGATAGAGGATAGGATAGGATAGAGGATAGGATAGGAGAGAGGATAGGATAGGATAGAGGATAGGATAGGATAGGGGATAGGATAGGATAGAGGATAGAATAGGATAGGATAGAGGATAGGATAGGATATATGATATTATTGGATGGAGGATACGATATTATAGAGGATAGGATAGGGTAGAGGATAGGATAAGATAGAGGATAGGATAGGGTAGAGGATAGGATAGAATAGAGTACAGGATAGTATAGAGGATAAGATAGTATAGAGAAGAGGATAGGATAGATGATAGGACATGATAGAGGATAGGATAGGATAGAGGATAGGATAGGATTGAGGATAGGATAGGATAGATGATAGGATAGAGGATTGGATAGGATAGAGGATACGATACGATAGAGGATAGGATAGGATAGAGGGTAGGATAGAGAATTGAATAGGATTGAGGATATTATAGGATAGAGGATAGGATAGGATAGGATAGGATAGAGGATAGGATAGGGTAGATGATAGGAGAAGATAGAGGATAGGATAGAATAGAGCACAGGATAGTATAGAGGATAAGATAATATAGAGAAGAGGATAGGATAGAGGATAGGACAGGATAGAGGATAGGACAGGATAGAGGATAGGATAGGATAGAGGATTGGATAGGATAGAGGATACGATAGGATAGAGGATAAGATAGCATAGAGGGTAGGATAGAGAATTGGATGGGATAGAGGATAAGATACGATAGAGGATAGGAAAGGATAGAGGGTAGGATAGAGAATTGAATTGGATTGAGGATATTATAGGATAGAGGATAGGATAGGATAGGATAGGATAGAGGATAGGATAGGGTAGATGATAGGATAAGATAGAGGATAGGATAGAATAGAGCACAGGATAGTATAGAGGATAAGATAATATAGAGAATAGGATAGGATAGAGGATAGAATAGGATAGAGGATAGGATAGGATTGAGTATAGGATAGGATAGAGGATAGGATAGGATAGAGGATAGGATATAATAGAGGATAGGATAGGATAGAGGATAGAATAGGATAGGATTGAGGATAGGATAGGATAGACGATAGGATAGAGGATTGGATAGGATAGAGGATACGATACGATAGAGGATAGGATAGGATAGAGGGTAGGATAGAGAATTGAATAGGATTGAGGATATTATAGGATAGAGGATATTTATAGGACAGAGGATAGGATAGGATAGGATAGGATAGAGGATAGGATAGGCTAGATGATAGGATAAAATAGAGGATAGGATAGAATAGAGCACAGGATAGTATAGAGGATAAGATAATATAGAGAATAGGATAGGATAGAGGATACGACAGGATAGAGGATAGGATAGTATAGAGGATAAGATAATATAGAGAATAGGATAGGATAGATGATAGGACATGATAGAGGATAGGATAGGATAGAGGATGGGATAGGATAGATGATAGGATAGAATAGAGAATAGAATAGGATAGAGGATAGGATAGGACAGAGGATAGGATAGGACAGAGGATAGGATAGGATAGAGGAGAGGATAGGATAGAAGATAGGATAGGATAGAGTACAGGATAGTATAGAGGATAAGATAATATAGAGAATATAATAGGTTAGAGGATAGGACAGGATAGAGGATAGGATACTATAGAGGATAGGATAGTATAGAGAATAGAATAGGCTAGAGGATAGGATAGGATTGAGGATAGGATAGGATAGATGATAGGATAGAGAATTGGATAGGATAGAGGATAGGATACGATAGAGGATAGGATAGGATAGAGGGTAGGATAGAGAATTGGATGGGATAGAGGATACGATACGATAGAGGATAGGATAGGATAGAGGATGGGATAGGACAGAGGATAGGATAGGATAGAGGATTGAATAGGATAGAGGATAGGATAGGATTGAGGATAGGATAGGATAGATGATAGGATAGAGGATTGGATAGGATAGAGGATAGGATACGATAGAGGATAGGATAGGATAGAGGGTAGGATAGAGAATTGGATGGGATAGAGGATACGATACGATAGAGGATAGGATAGGATAGAGGATGGGATAGGACAGAGGATAGGATAGGATAGAGGATATGATAGGATAGAGGATAGGATAAGATAGAGGATAGGATAGGATAGAGGATAGGATAGGACAGAGGATAGGATAGGATAAAGGATAGGATAGGGTAGAGGCTAAGATACGATAGAGGATAGGATAGGATAGAGTACAGGATAGTATAGAGGATAAGATAATATAGAGAATAGGATAGGATAGAGGATAGGACAGGATGGAGGATAGGATAGGATAGAGTACAGGATAGTATAGAGGATAAGATAATATAGAGAATAGGATAGGATAGAGGATAGGACAGGATAGAGGATAGGATAGGATAGAGGATAGGATAGGATGGAGGATAGGATGTTGGATAGGATAGGATAGAGGATAGGATAGGATAGAGGATAGGATAGTATAGAGAATAGAATAGGATAGAGTATAGTATAGGATTGAGGATAGGATAGGATAGATGATAGGATAGAGGTTTGGATAGGATAGAGGATACGATACGATAGATGATAGTATAGGATAGAGGATAGGATAGGATAGAGGATAGGATAGGATAGAGGATATGATAAGCTAGGATAGAGGATAGGATAGGATTGAGGATAGGATAGGATAGAGGATAGGATAGGATAGAGAATAGGATAGGATAGAGGACAGGATAGGATAGAGGATAGGATAGAGGATTGGATAGGATTGAGGATATTATGGGATAGAGGATAGGATAGGATAGGATAGGATAGAGGATAGGATAGGATAGAGGATATGATAAGCTAGGATAGAGGATAGGATAGGATTGAGGATAGGATAGAATAGAGGACAGGATAGTATAGAGGATAAGATAATATAGAGAATAGGATAGGATAGAGGATAGGACAGGATAGAGGATAGGATAGGATAGAGGATAGGATAGGATAGAGGATAGGATAGGATAGATGATAGGATAGAGGATTGGATAGGATAGAGGATACGATACGATAGAGGATAAGATAGGATAGAGGGTAGGATAGAGAATTGGATGGGATAGAGGATACGATACGATAAAGGATAGGATAGGATAGAGGATGGGATAGGACAGAGGATAGGATAGGATAGAGGATTGAATAGGATAGAGGATAGGATAGGATTGAGGATAGGATAGGATAGATGATAGGATAGAGGATTGGATAGGATAGAGGATACGATACGATAGACGATAGGATAGGATAGAGGGTAGGATAGAGAATTGAATAGGATTGAGGATATTATGGGATAGAGGATAGGATAGGATAGGATAGGATAGAGGATAGGATAGGATAGAGGATAGGATAGGATAGAGGATAGGATAGGTTAGAGGATAGGATAGGATAGAGGATAGGATATTATAGAGGATAGGATAGGATATATGATATTATAGGATGGAGGATACGATATTATAGAGGATAGTATAGGATATAGGGTAGGATAGGATATAGGGTAGGATAGAGAATTGGATAGGATAGAGGATACGATACGATAGAGGATAGGATAGGATAGAGGGTAGGATAGAGAATTGAATAGGATTGAGGATATTATAGGATAGAGGATAGGATAGGATAGGATAGGATAGAGGATAGGATAGGGTAGATGATAGGAGAAGATAGAGGATAGGATAGAATAGAGCACAGGATAGTATAGAGGATAAGATAATATAGAGAAGAGGATAGGATAGAGGATAGGACAGGATAGAGGATAGGACAGGATAGAGGATAGGATAGGATAGAGGATTGGATAGGATAGAGGATACGATAGGATAGAGGATAAGATAGCATAGAGGGTAGGATAGAGATTTGGATGGGATAGAGGATAAGATACGATAGAGGATAGCATAGGATAGAGGATGGGATAGGACAGAGGTTAGGATAGGATAGAGGATAGAATAGGATAGAGGATAGGATAGGATTGAGGATAGGATAGGATAGAGGATAGGATAGGATAGAGGATAGGATAGAGAATTGAATAGGATTGAGGATATTATGGGATAGAGGATAGGATAGGATAGGATAGGATAGAGGATAGGATATGGTAGAGGATAGGATATAATAGAGGATAGGATAGGATAGAGGATAGAATAGGATAGGATTGAGGATAGGATAGGATAGATGATAGGATAGAGGATTGGATAGAATAGAGGATACGATACGATAGAGGATAGGATAGGATAGAGGGTAGGATAGAGAATTGAATTGGATTGAGGATATTATAGGATAGAGGATAGGATAGGATAGGATAGGATAGAGGATAGGATAGGGTAGATGATAGGATAAGATAGAGGATAGGATAGAATAGAGCACAGGATAGTATAGAGGATAAGATAATATAGAGAATAGGATAGGATAGAGGATAGGACAGGATAGAGGATAGGATAGGATAGAGGATAGGATAGGATAGAGGATAGGATAGGATATAGGATAGAATAGGATAGATGATAGGATAGAGGATTGGATAGGATAGAGGATACGATACGATAGAGGATAAGATAGGATGGAGGGTAGGATAGAGAATTGGATGGGATAGAGGATAAGATACGATAGAGGATAGGATAGGATAGAGGATGGGTTAGGACAGAGGATAGGATAGGATAGAGGATAGAATAGGATAGAGGATAGGATAGGATTGAGTATAGGATAGGATAGAGGATAGGATAGGATAGAGGATAGGACAGGATAGAGGATAGGATAGTATAGAGGATAAGATAATATAGAGAATAGGATAGGATAAATGATAGGACATGATAGAGGATAGGATAGGATAGAGGATGGGATAGGATAGAGGATAGGATAGTATAGAGAATAGAATAGGATAGAGGATAGGATAGGACAGAGGATAGGATAGGACAGAGGATAGGATAGGATAGAGGAGAGGATAGTATAGAGGATAAGATAATATAGAGAATAGGATAGGATAGATGATAGGACATGATAGAAGATAGGATAGGATAGAGTACAGGATAGTATAGAGGATAAGATAATATAGAGAATATAATAGGTTAGAGGATAGGACAGGATAGAGGATAGGATACTATAGAGGATAGGATAGTATAGAGAATAGAATAGGATAGAGGATAGGATAGGATTGAGGATAGGATAGGATAGATAATAGGATAGAGGATTGGATAGGATAGAGGATAGGATACGATAGAGGATAGGATAGGATAGAGGATGGGATAGGACGTAGGATAGGATAGGATAGAGGATTGAATAGGATAGAGGATAGGATAGGATTGAGGATAGGATAGGATAGATGATAGGATAGAGGATTGGATAGGATAGAGGATACGATACGATAGAGGATAGGATAGGATAGAGGGTAGGATAGAGAATTGAATAGGATTGAGGATATTATGGGATAGAGGATAGGATAGGATAGGATAGGATAGAGGATAGGATAGGATAGAGGATAGGATAGGATAGAGGATAGGATAGGTTAGAGGATAGGATAGGATAGAGGATAGGATATTATAGAGGATAGGATAGGATATATGATATTATAGGATGGAGGATACGATATTATAGAGGATAGTATAGGATAGAGGGTAGGATAGGATATAGGGTAGGATAGAGAATTGGATAGGATAGAGGATACGATACGATAGAGGATAGGATAGGATAGAGGATAGGATAGGACAGACGATAGGATAGGATAGAGGATAGGATAGGATAGGGGATAGGATAGGATTGAGGATAGGATAGGATAGATGATAGGATAGAGGATTGGATAGGATAGAGGATACGATACGATAGAGGATAGGATAGGATAGAGGGTAGGATAGAGAATTGAATAGGATTGAGGATATTAAAGGATAGAGGATAGGATAGGATAGAGGATAGGATAGGATTGAGGATCGGATAGGATAGAGGATAGGATAGGATAGACGATAGGATAGAGGATATTATACGATGGAGGATAGGATAGGATTGAGGATAGGATATGGTAGAGGATAGGATAAGATAGAGGATAGGATAGAATAGAGTACAGGATAGTATAGAGGATAAGATAATATAGAGAATAGGATAGGATAGAGGATAGGACAGGATAGAGGATAGGATAGGATAGAGGATAGGATAGGATAGAGGATAGGATAGGATAGAGGATAGGATAGGATATATGATATTATAGGATGGAGGATACGATATTATAGAGGATAGGATAGGGGATTGGATAGGATAGAGGATATCATAGGATAGAGGATAGGATAGGATAGAGGATAGGATAGGATAGAGGATAGGATAGGGTAGAGGATAGGATAAGATAGAGGATAGGGTAGGATAGATGATAGGATAGAGGATTGGATAGGATAGAGGATACCATACGATAGAGGATAGGCTAGGATAGAGGGTAGGATAGAGAATTGGATAGGATAGAGGATAGGATAGGCGATTGGATAGGATAGAGGATATCATAGGATAGAGGATAGGGTAGGATAGAGGATAGGATAGGACAGAGGATAGGATAGGATAGAGAATAGGATAGGATAGAGGATAGGATAGGGTAGAGGATAGGATAAGATAGAGGATAGGGTAGGATAGATGATAGGATAGAGGATTGGATAGGATAGAGGATACCATACGATAGAGGATAGGCTAGGATAGAGGGTAGGATAGAGAATTGAATAGGATTGAGGATATTATGGGATAGAGGATAGGATAGGATAGGATAGGATAGAGGAGAGGATAGGATAGAGGATAGGGTAGGATAGAGGATAGGATAGGATAGAGGATAGGATAGGATAGAGGATAGGATAGGATAGAGGATAGGATAGGATAGAGGATAGGATATAATAGAGGATAGGATAGGATAGAGGATAGAATAGGATAGGATTGAGGATAGGATAGGATAGATGATAGGATAGAGGATTGGATAGGATAGAGGATACGATACGATAGAGGATAGGATAGGATAGAGGGTAGGATAGAGAATTGAATAGGATTGAGGATATTATGGGATAGAGGATAGGATAGGATAGGATAGGATAGAGGATAGGATATGGTAGAGGATAGGATAAGATAGAGGATAGGATAGAATAGAGTACAGGATAGTATAGAGGATAAGATAATATAGAGAATAGGATAGGATAGAGGATAGGACAGGATAGAGGATAGGATAGGATAGAGGATAGGATAGGATAGAGGATAGGATAGGATAGAGGATAGGATAGGATATATGATATTATAGGATGGAGGATACGATATTATAGAGGATAGGATAGGGGATTGGATAGGATAGAGGATATCATAGGATAGAGGATAGGATAGGATAGAGGATAGGATAGGATAGAGGATAGGATAGGGTAGAGGATAGGATAAGATAGAGGATAGGGTAGGATAGATGATAGGATAGAGGATTGGATAGGATAGAGGATACCATACGATAGAGGATAGGCTAGGATAGAGGGTAGGATAGAGAATTGGATAGGATAGAGGATAGGATAGGCGATTGGATAGGATAGAGGATATCATAGGATAGAGGATAGGGTAGGATAGAGGATAGGATAGGACAGAGGATAGGATAGGATAGAGAATAGGATAGGATAGAGGATAGGATAGGGTAGAGGATAGGATAAGATAGAGGATAGGGTAGGATAGATGATAGGATAGAGGATTGGATAGGATAGAGGATACCATACGATAGAGGATAGGCTAGGATAGAGGGTAGGATAGGATAGATGATAGGATAGAGAATTGGATGGAATAGAGGATACGATACGATAGAGGATAGGATAGGATAGAGAATGGGATAGGACAGAGGATAGGATAGGATAGAGGATAGGATAGGATAGAGGATAGGATAGGATAGAGGATAGGATAGGATAGAGGAAATGATAGGCTAGGATAGAGGATTGGATAGGATAGAGGATACCATACGATAGAGGATAGGCTAGGATAGAGGGTAGGATAGAGAATTGGATAGGATAGAGGATAGGATAGGATAGAGGATAGGATAGGATTGAGGATCGGATAGGATAGAGGATAGGATAGGATAGACGATAGGATAGGATAGAGGATAGGATAGGATAGAGGATAGGATAGGATATATGATATTATAGGATGGAGGATACGATATTATATAGGATAGGATAGGATAGACGATAGGATAGGGGATTGGATAGGATAGAGGATATCATAGGATAGAGGATAGGAGAGGATAGAGGATAGGATAGGACAGAGGATAGGATAGGATAGAGAATAGGATAGGATAGAGGATAGGATAGGGTAGAGGATAGGATAAGATAGAGGATAGGGTAGGATAGATGATAGGATAGAGGATGGGATAGGATAGACGATAGGATAGAGGATATTATACGATGGAGGATAGGATAGGATTGAGGATAGGATATGGTAGAGGATAGGATAAGATAGAGGATAGGATAGAATAGAGTACAGGATAGTATAGAGGATAAGATAATATAGAGAATAGGATAGGATAGAGGATAGGACACGATAGAGGATAGGATAGGATAGAGGATAGGATAGGATAGAGGATAGGATAGGATATATGATATTATAGGATGGAGGATACGATATTATAGAGGATAGGATAGGATAGACGATAGGATAGGCGATTGGATAGGATAGATGATATCATAGGATAGAGGATAGGGTAGGATAGAGGATAGGATAGGACAGAGGATAGGATAGGATAGAGAATAGGATAGGATAGAGGATAGGATAGGGTAGAGGATAGGATAAGATAGAGGATAGGGTAGGATAGATGATAGGATAGAGGATTGGATAGGATAGAGGATACCATACGATAGAGGATAGGCTAGGATAGAGGGTAGGATAGAGAATTGGATAGGATAGAGGATAGGATAGGATAGAGGATAGGATAGGATTGAGGATCGGATAAGATAGAGGATAGGATAGGATAGACGATAGGATAGAGGATATTATACGATGGAGGATAGGATAGGATTGAGGATAGGATAAGATAGAGGATAGGATAGAATAGAGTACAGGATAGTATAGAGGATAAGATAATATAGAGAATAGGATAGGATAGAGGATAGGACAGGATAGAGGATAGGATAGGATAGAGGATAGGATAGGATAGAGGATACCATACGATAGAGGATAGGCTAGGATAGAGGGTAGGATAGAGAATTGGATAGGATAGAGGATAGGATAGGATAGAGGATAGGATAGGATTGAGGATCGGATAGGATAGAGGATAGGATAGGATGGACGATAGGATAGAGGATATTATACGATGGAGGATAGGATAGGATTGAGGATAGGATATGGTAGAGGATAGGATAAGATAGAGGATAGGATAGAATAGAGTACAGGATAGTATAGAGGATAAGATAATATAGAGAATAGGATAGGATAGAGGATAGGACAGGATAGAGGATAGGATAGGATAGAGGATAGGATAGGATAGAGGATAGGATAGGATAGAGCATAGGATAGGATATATGTTATTATAGGATGGAGGATACGATATTATAGAGGATAGGATAGGATAGACGATAGGATAGGGGATTGGATAGGATAGAGGATATCATAGGATAGAGGATAGGATAGGATAGAGGATAGGATAGGACAGAGGATAGGATAAGATAGAGAATAGGATAGGATAGAGGATAGGATAGGGTAGAGGATAGGATAAGATAGAGGATAGGGTAGGATAGATGATAGGATAGAGGATAGGATAGGATAGACGATAGGATAGAGGATATTATACGATGGAGGATAGGATAGGATTGAGGATAGGATATGGTAGAGGATAGGATAAGATAGACGATAGGATAGAATAGAGTACAGGATAGTATAGAGGATAAGATAATATAGAGAATAGGATAGGATAGAGGATAGGACAGGATAGAGGATAGGATAGGATAGAGGATAGGATAGGATAGAGGATAGGATAGGATAGAGGATAGGATAGGATATATGATATTATAGGATGGAGGATACGATATTATAGAGGATAGGATAGGATAGACGATAGGATAGGCGATTGGATAGGATAGATGATATCATAGGATAGAGGATAGGGTAGGATAGAGGATAGGATAGGACAGAGGATAGGATAGGATAGAGAATAGGATAGGATAGAGGATAGGATAGGGTAGAGGATAGGATAAGATAGAGGATAGGGTAGGATAGATGATAGGATAGAGGATTGGATAGGATAGAGGATACCATACGATAGAGGATAGGCTAGGATAGAGGGTAGGATAGAGAATTGGATAGGATAGAGGATAGGATAGGATAGAGGATAGGATAGGATTGAGGATCGGATAGGATAGAGGATAGGATAGGATAGACGATAGGATAGAGGATATTATACGATGGAGGATAGGATAGGATTGAGGATAGGATAAGATAGAGGATAGGATAGAATAGAGTACAGGATAGTATAGAGGATAAGATAATATAGAGAATAGGATAGGATAGAGGATAGGACAGGATAGAGGATAGGATAGGATAGAGGATAGGATAGGATAGAGGATAGGATAGGATATAGGATATGATAGGCTAGGATAGAGGATAGGACAGGATAGAGGATAGGATAGGATAGAGGATAGGATAGGATAGAGGATAGGATAGGATATAGGATAGAATAGGATAGATGATAGGATAGAGGATTGGATAGGATAGAGGATACGATACGATAGAGGATAAGATAGGATAGAGGGTAGGATAGAGAATTGGATGGGATAGAGGATAAGATACGATAGAGGATAGGATAGGATAGAGGATGGGTTAGGACAGAGGATAGGATAGGATAGAGGATAGAATAGGATAGAGGATAGGATAGGATTGAGTATAGGATAGGATAGAGGATAGGATAGGATAGAGGATAGGATATAATAGAGGATAGGATAGGATAGATGATAGGATAGAGGATTGGATAGGATAGAGGATACGATACGATAGAGGATAGGATAGGATAGAGGGTAGGATAGAGAATTGAATAGGATTGAGGATATTATAGGATAGAGGATATTATAGGATAGAGGATAGGATAGGATAGGATAGGACAGAGGATAGGATAGGCTAGATGATAGGATAAAATAGAGGATAGGATAGAATAGAGCACAGGATAGTATAGAGGATAAGATAATATAGAGAATAGGATAGGATAGAGGATAGGACAGGATAGAGGATAGGATAGGATAGAGGATAGGATAGGATAGAGGATAGGATAGGATATAGGATAGAATAGGATAGATGATAGGATAGAGGATTGGATAGGATAGAGGATACGATACGATAGAGGATAAGATAATATAGAGGGTAGGATAGAGAATTGGATGGGATAGAGGATAAGATACGATAGAGGATAGGATAGGATAGAGGGTAGGATAGAGAATTGAATAGGATTGAGGATATTATGGGATAGAGGATAGGATAGGATAGGATAGGATAGAGGAGTGGATAGGATAGAGGATAGGGTAGGATAGAGGATAGGATAGGATAGAGGATAGGATAGGATAGAGGATAGGATAGGATAGAGGATAGGATAGGATAGAGGATAGGATATAATAGAGGATAGGATAGGATAGAGGATAGAATAGGATAGGATTGAGGATAGGATATGGTAGAGGATAGGATAAGATAGAGGATAGGATAGAATAGAGTACAGGATAGTATAGAGGATAAGATAATATAGAGAATAGGATAGGATAGAGGATAGGAAACGATAGAGGATAGGATAGGATAGAGGATAGGATATAGGATAGAGGATAGGATAGGATAGAGGATAGGATAGGATATATGATATTATAGGATTGAGGATACGATATTATAGAGGATAGGATAGGATAGACGATAGGATAGGCGATTGGATAGGATAGATGATATCATAGGATAGAGGATAGGGTAGGATAGAGGATAGGATAGGACAGAGGATAGGATAGGATAGAGAATAGGATAGGATAGAGGATAGGATAGGGTAGAGGATAGGATAAGATAGAGGATAGGGTAGGATAGATGATAGGATAGAGGATTGGATAGGATAGAGGATACCATACGATAGAGGATAGGCTAGGATAGAGGGTAGGATAGAGAAGTGGATAGGATAGAGGATAGGATAGGATAGAGGATAGGATAGGATTGAGGATCGGATAGGATAGAGGATAGGATAGGATAGACGATAGGATAGAGGATATTATACGATGGAGGATTGGATAGGATTGAGGATAGGATAAGATAGAGGATAGGATAGAATAGAGTACAGGATAGTATAGAGGATAAGATAATATAGAGAATAGGATAGCATAGAGGATAGGACAGGATAGAGGATAGGATAAGATAGAGGATAGGGTAGGATAGATGATAGGATAGAGGATTGGATAGGATAGAGGATACGATACGATAGAGGATAGGATAGGATAGAGGGTAGGATAGAGAATTGAATAGGATTGAGGATATTATGGGATAGAGGATAGGATAGGATAGGATAGGATAGAGGATAGGATATGGTAGAGGATAGGATAAGATAGAGGATAGGATAGAATAGAGTACAGGATAGTATAGAGGATAAGATAATATAGAGAATAGGATAGGATAGAGGATAGGAAACGATAGAGGATAGGATAGGATAGAGGATAGGATATAGGATAGAGGATAGGATAGGATAGAGGATAGGATAGGATATATGATATTATAGGATTGAGGATACGATATTATAGAGGATAGGATAGGATAGACGATAGGATAGGCGATTGGATAGGATAGATGATATCATAGGATAGAGGATAGGGTAGGATAGAGGATAGGATAGGACAGAGGATAGGATAGGATAGAGAATAGGATAGGATAGAGGATAGGATAGGGTAGAGGATAGGATAAGATAGAGGATAGGGTAGGATAGATGATAGGATAGAGGATTGGATAGGATAGAGGATACCATACGATAGAGGATAGGCTAGGATAGAGGGTAGGATAGAGAAGTGGATAGGATAGAGGATAGGATAGGATAGAGGATAGGATAGGATTGAGGATCGGATAGGATAGAGGATAGGATAGGATAGACGATAGGATAGAGGATATTATACGATGGAGGATTGGATAGGATTGAGGATAGGATAAGATAGAGGATAGGATAGAATAGAGTACAGGATAGTATAGAGGATAAGATAATATAGAGAATAGGATAGCATAGAGGATAGGACAGGATAGAGGATAGGATAAGATAGAGGATAGGGTAGGATAGATGATAGGATAGAGGATTGGATAGGATAGAGGATACCATACGATAGAGGATAGGCTAGGATAGAGGGTAGGATAGAGAAGTGGATAGGATAGAGGATAGGATAGGATAGAGGATAGGATAGGATTGAGGATCGGATAGGATAGAGGATAGGATAGGATAGACGATAGGATAGAGGATATTATACGATGGAGGATTGGATAGGATTGAGGATAGGATAAGATAGAGGATAGGATAGAATAGAGTACAGGATAGTATAGAGGATAAGATAATATGGAGAATAGGATAGCATAGAGGATAGGACAGGATAGAGGATAGGATAGGATAGAGGATAGGATAGGATAGAGGATAGGATAGGATATAGGATATGATAGGCTAGGATAGAGGATAGGATAGGATTGAGGATAGGATAGGATATAGGATATGATAGGCTAGGATAGATGATAGGATAGGATCGATGATAGGATAGAGAATTGGATGGGATAGAGGATACGATACGATAGAGGATAGGATAGGATAGAGGATGGGATAGGACAGAGGATAGGATAGGATAGAGAATAGGATAGTGATAGAGGATAGGATAGGATAGAGGATAGGATAGAGGATTGGATAGGATTGAGGATATTATGGGATAAAGGATTGGATAGGATAGGATAGGATAGAGGATACGATACGATAGAGGATAGGATAGGATAGAGGATGGGATAGGACAGAGGATAGGATAGGATAGAGGATAGAATAGGATAGAGGATAGGATAGGATTGAGGATAGGATAGGATAGATGATTGGTTAGGATAGAGGATACGATACGATAGAGGATAAGATAGGATAGAGGGTAGGATAGAGAATTGGATGGGATAGACGATACGATACGATAGAGGATAGGATAGGATAGAGGATGGGATAGGATAGAGGATAGGATAGGATAGAGGGTAGGATAGAGAATTGAATAGGATTGAGGATATTATGGGATAGAGGATAGGATAGGATAGGATAGGATAGAGGATAGGATATGGTAGAGGATAGGATAAGATAGAGGATAAGATAGAATAGAGTACAGGATAGTATAGAGGATAAGATAATATAGAGAATAGGATAGGATAGAGGATAGGAAACGATAGAGGATAGGATAGGATAGAGGATAGGATAGGATAGAGGATAGGATAGGATAGAGGATAGGATAGGATAGAGGATAGGATAGGATATATGATATTATAGGATGGAGGATACGATATTATAGAGGATAGGATAGGATAGACGATAGGATAGGCGATTGGATAGGATAGATGATATCATAGGATAGAGGATAGGGTAGGATAGAGGATAGGATAGGACAGAGGATAGGATAGGATAGAGAATAGGATAGGATAGAGGATAGGATAGGGTAGAGGATAGGATAAGATAGAGGATAGGGTAGGATAGATGATAGGATAGAGGATTGGATAGGATAGAGGATACCATACGATAGAGGATAGGCTAGGATAGAGGGTAGGATAGAGAAGTGGATAGGATAGAGGATAGGATAGGATAGAGGATAGGATAGGATTGAGGATCGGATAGGATAGAGGATAGGATAGGATAGACGATAGGATAGAGGATATTATACGATGGAGGATTGGATAGTATTGAGGATAGGATAAGATAGAGGATAGGATAGAATAGAGTACAGGATAGTATAGAGGATAAGATAATATAGAGAATAGGATAGCATAGAGGATAGGACAGGATAGAGGATAGGATAAGATAGAGGATAGGGTAGGATAGATGACAGGATAGAGGATTGGATAGGATAGAGGATACCATACGATAGAGGATAGGCTAGGATAGAGGGTAGGATAGAGAAGTGGATAGGATAGAGGATAGGATAGGATAGAGGATAGGATAGGATTGAGGATCGGATAGGATAGAGGATAGGATAGGATAGACGATAGGATAGAGGATATTATACGATGGAGGATTGGATAGGATTGAGGATAGGATAAGATAGAGGATAGGATAGAATAGAGTACAGGATAGTATAGAGGATAAGATAATATGGAGAATAGGATAGCATAGAGGATAGGACAGGATAGAGGATAGGATAGGATAGAGGATAGGATAGGATAGAGGATAGGATAGGATATAGGATATGATAGGCTAGGATAGAGGATAGGATAGGATTGAGGATAGGATAGGATATAGGATATGATAGGCTAGGATAGATGATAGGATAGGATCGATGATAGGATAGAGAATTGGATGGGATAGAGGATACGATACGATAGAGGATAGGATAGGATAGAGGATGGGATAGGACAGAGGATAGGATAGGATAGAGAATAGGATAGTGATAGAGGATAGGATAGGATAGAGGATAGGATAGAGGATTGGATAGGATTGAGGATATTATGGGATAAAGGATTGGATAGGATAGGATAGGATAGAGGATACGATACGATAGAGGATAGGATAGGATAGAGGATGGGATAGGACAGAGGATAGGATAGGATAGAGGATAGAATAGGATAGAGGATAGGATAGGATTGAGGATAGGATAGGATAGATGATTGGTTAGGATAGAGGATACGATACGATAGAGGATAAGATAGGATAGAGGGTAGGATAGAGAATTGGATGGGATAGACGATACGATACGATAGAGGATAGGATAGGATAGAGGATGGGATAGGATAGAGGATAGGATAGGATAGAGGGTAGGATAGAGAATTGAATAGGATTGAGGATATTATGGGATAGAGGATAGGATAGGATAGGATAGGATAGAGGATAGGATATGGTAGAGGATAGGATAAGATAGAGGATAAGATAGAATAGAGTACAGGATAGTATAGAGGATAAGATAATATAGAGAATAGGATAGGATAGAGGATAGGAAACGATAGAGGATAGGATAGGATAGAGGATAGGATAGGATAGAGGATAGGATAGGATAGAGGATAGGATAGGATAGAGGATAGGATAGGATATATGATATTATAGGATGGAGGATACGATATTATAGAGGATAGGATAGGATAGACGATAGGATAGGCGATTGGATAGGATAGATGATATCATAGGATAGAGGATAGGGTAGGATAGAGGATAGGATAGGACAGAGGATAGGATAGGATAGAGAATAGGATAGGATAGAGGATAGAATACGATAGAGGATAGGATAGGATTCAGGATAGGATAGGATAGAGGATAGGATAGAGCATATTATAGGAGAGAGGATATTATACGATGGAGGATAGGATAGAGGATAGGATAGAGGATTGGATAGGATAGAGGAGGGGATAGGATAGAGGATATGATAGGATAGAGGGTAGGATAGAGAATTGGATGGGATAGAGGATACGATACGATAGAGGATAGGATAGGATAGAGGATGGGATAGGACAGAGGATAGGATAGGATAGAGGATAGGATAAGATAGAGGATAGGATAGGGTAGAGGAGAGGATAAGATAGAGGATCGGATAGAATAGAGTACAGGATAGTATAGAGGATAAGATAATATAGAGAATAGGATAGGATAGAGGATAGGACAGGATAGAGGATAGGACAGGATAGAGGATAGGATAGGATAGAGGATAGGATAGGATAGAGGATAGGATAGGATAGAGAATAGAATACGATAGAGGATAGGATAGGATTCAGGATAGGATAGGATAGAGGATAGCATAGGATTGGATAGGATAGAGGATAGGATACGATATAGGATAGGATAGGATAGAGTACAGGATAGTATAGAGGATAAGATAATATAGAGAATAGGATAGGATAGAGGATACGACAGGATAGAGGATAGGATAGGATAGAGGATAGGATAGGGTAGAGGATAGGATAGGATAGATGATATCATAGAGGATTGGATAGGATAGAGGATACGATACGATAGAGGATAAGATAGGATAGAGGGTAGGATAGAGAATTGGATAAGGATAGAGGATACGATACGATAGAGGATAGGATAGGATAGAGGATGGGATAGGACAGAGGATAGGGTAGGATAGAGGATAGAATAGGATAGAGGATAGGATAGGATTGAGGATAGGATAGGATAGATGATAGGATAGATGATTGGATAGGATAGAGGATACGATACGATAGAGGATAAGATAGGATAGAGGGTAGGATAGAGAATTGGATGGGATAGAGGATACGATACGATAGAGGATAGGATAGGATAGAGGATAGGGTAGGGCAGAGGATAGGATAGGATAGAGGATAGGATAGGATATGGAATAGGATAGGATAGAGGAAATGATAGGATAGAGTATAGGATAGGATTGAGGATAGGACAGGATAGAGGATAGGATAGGGTAGAGGATAGGATAGGATTGAGGATAGGATAGTATAGAGAATAGAATAGGATAGAGGATAGGATAGGATTGAGGATAGGATAGGATAGATGATAGGATAGAGGATTGGATAGGATAGAGGATACGATACGATAAAGTATAGGATAGGATTGAGGATAGGACAGGATAGAGGATAGGATAGGGTAGAGGATAGGATAGGATTGAGGATAGGATAGTATAGAGAATAGAATAGGATAGAGTATACGATACGATAGAGGATAGGATAGGATAGAGGGTAGGATAGAGAATTGGATGGGATAGAGGATACGATACGATAGAGGATAGGATAGGATAGAGGATGGGATAGAACAGAGGATAGGATAGGATAGAGGGTAGAATAGGATAAAGGATAGGATAGGATTGAGGATAGGATAGGATAGATGATAGGATAGAGGATTGGATAGGATAGAGGATACGATACGATAGAGGATAGGATAGGATAGAGGGTAGGATAGAGAATTGAATAGTATTGAGGATAATATGGGATAGAGGATAGGATAGGATAGGATAGGATAGAGGAGAGGATAGGATAGAGGATAGGATAGGATAGAGGATAGGAAAGGATAGAGGATAGGATAGGATAGAGGAGAGGATAGAATAGAGGATAGGATAGGATATACGATATTATAGGATGGAGGATACGATACTATAGAGGATAGTATAGGATAGAGGGTATGTATGTATGTATGTATGTATATTTAATGTTCCCTTACGGGTTACATAGGGATCCCGTTCCCTTTACATTTCTTTCTTTTCGCTTTCACTCACTCATTCTTCCATTCACTCACTCATTCTTCCTTTCACTCCTGCATCCTCCTTTCTCACCCTCTCATTGATACTTTCCGTCCTGTATCTCTTTTCTCTCCCGGTCTAATTTTTTCATCCACTCTTCTCCTCTCCCGTCCTCAGCCAGTATTTCCTTCACCTTCTCTTGCATTCCTACTTCCATCCCTTGATCTCTCGAGCACCTTTCCAACACGTGTTCCCACGTCTCTTCTTCGTACCCGCACCTTCTGCACCGTCTCACCTCCTCTTCCCCCCAGTACCTTCCTCCCCTCATTTCATTCCCCAACCTGTACCTTGCTATCCTCGTCCATTTTTCTTCTTTTGATCCTTTTTCTAGGTATTCGGGTCTTTCCTTTGTCCTTATCTCTTTATACCATGTATTATACCTAGACTCCATTACCCTCTTCCAGTTTTCCTCTTCCTCTTTCTCTTTTTCTCTTTTCTCTATCCTTCCCCACTCTTCTTCCCTCTCTTCCTTATCTCCCTCCTCTAATATTCTTCTATTCCCCCTTTCCTCTATATATTTCTTCCTCCCTATCTCCCATTTTGACATCTTCTTTCCTCCCGTAGCTCTCTCTTCTATCTCCTTTAGACATTGTCTTGCCCATTCGCTTCCTTTTCCAGCTCTCAACTTTTCTTCAAACTTCCATGCCCTCTTCGCGCCCCTCACTCTCATTTTCTCTCTTTTCGTCTCTTCCCTTACCATATACCCTGGTGTTGTCCACTCTACCCCTAGCACCCATCTTATATACCTTTCCTGCATCCTCTCTATCTCCATTCTTTCCTCCCATCCCCAGATCTCCACACCGTATGCCATCACTGGCCATATCAGTGCGTCGAAGAACCATTCTCTTCTTTTGTATTTGTTTTTAAAATATCTTTTCCCTATCCCCCACACACTTTTCATCACTCCTCCACCTTTCCTTGTTCTGTCCTCTATCTGTCTTTCTTGTCCCCCATTTTTCCTGAATACGTACCCGAGATATTTTATCTCGTCTATTTCTTCTACCGTTCCATCCCCCCATCTCCACGTCTTTTTCTCTTGCCTTCTTCTTTCGAATCTTATTATCTTCGTTTTTTCTCTGTTTACTTCTAGTCCCTTCTCTTTTATATATCTTCTGAATTCCTCTATCATTAATTTCATCCCGCTCTCCTCTTTCGCCAGCAGCACGAGGTCATCCGCATATTGTAAAGTGTATAGCATTCTTCCCCTAATCTCCACCCCACCTTTCCCCCTCTTCCTCATTCTTTCCTCTAGGTCGGCCATAAGCAGTATAAAAAGCTTCGCGCTTAGCGGACATCCTTGCCTTACCCCTCTTCCTACCCAGAACTTTTCTCCCATTTCGCCTCCTACTTTCACCTTAGATGTTGTCTCTCTATACACTTCTTCTATTCTTTCCCTAATTCCTTCACTCACACCTCTCTCCTCTAATGCTTTCCACAATATTCTCCTATTCACGCTGTCAAATGCTGCCTTCAGGTCTACAAAGCATCCTATTAACCTTCCCTTTTTCTTCGCCAGTTCCCTGTTTACTATATAATTTACTACATATATATTGTCTATCGTCCCTTTCTCCTTTCTAAATCCTGTCTGGTTCTCTGGCACCATCCTCTTCTCTTTTACTTCTCTCTCCAGCCTCTCCTCTAATATAATTGTATATATCTTGTACAACGTATTCAGTAGCGTTACCCCTCTATAGCATTCGACTGACTTTCCATCCCCCTTCTTTTTTATCGGCACCACGACACCTACTTTCCACTCTTCAGGCCATCCTTCTCCATTCCATACCCTATTGCATATTTTCCACACTTCATTCCTTATATTTTCTCCTCCATATTTCCAAATCTCATTTCCCATCTCATCCTCCCCTGCTGCTTTCCCATCTTTCAATCCTTTTATTGCTCTTTCTATCTCATCTCTTCCTATCTCTTCATTGCTTTTCTCGCTTCTTTTCCTCCTGCCTCCCCCCTCTATCTTGTTTTCTACTCCTCCTAGTAGCCCCATAAAATACTCCTTCCATTTTTCCATTTCTATCTCTTTCGTTTGTGCTTTTCCTTTTCCACCTCCCATCTTTCTTAGAAAATCCCATACCTTTCCTTCTGTCCTCGCTTTCCCTGCTTCCGTTAGTATCTTTTCTCTCTCCTGCTCTTTTTTCTCTTCACACAGTTTTTTGTATTTGTTTTTCATTCTTCTATATCCCTCTTCTTCATCTTTCCCTTCTTTCCATTTCCTTAATGCCCTTCTTAGTTCCTTCTTTCTTTCTATGCATTCCTTATCCCACCATCCTCTCCTTTTCGACTCTTTCATGCCCTCAGTACTCCTTATTTCTTCTATTACACTCTTGATCTTTCTTTCTAGTTCTCCTAGTCTTTCCCCTATCTCTTCCCCTGTTACTTCTATTTCCTCTGTTAACCTTCTAAATTTTTCTTTTCCCTCTCTTCCCCATTCTACTCTTTGCGCTCCTTTCTTATCCTTCTTTCTTATCTCCCTTTCCTTTTCCTTTTGTCCTTTCTTCATTGTTAACACTACCGGTAGGTGATCTGATTCTACCCTTTCCTCTATCACCATGCTCTCTATCCCTTCTCGTGTTCTTTTGTCTCCTATCACGTAATCTATTACCGTCCTTCCTCTCTGTCCTATATATGTGTACTCTCCTCTCTCGTCTCCTTCTATCCCTCCATTCATTATTTCTAATCCTAATTCTCCTAGCGTTCTTATTAGCTTCCTCCCTTCTCCATTTACTTTCTTGTCTTTTGACTCCCTGCAGCCTTCCCCCTCATCTTCTTCCTGCCTTACTTCTCCTCCTTCCCTGCCTGTCCTCGCGTTAAAATCTCCTCCTACAATTAGTCTTTCGTCCCTTCCTGTATCCCACCAGTCCCTCAGTACTTTCATCTTCCGTTCAATGTCTTTGTTTACATATACCCCTAGTATCTTCCATTCTTCTTCTCCTATCCTTACACTTCCTTCTATTATTCCTTCTATATCCTTTGACTCTCCCTCGCTCTTCTTTTCGCATGTAATTTCTTTTCTCATTCCTAACACCATTCCCCCTTTTGCTCTCCCTATTTTACTATCCCTAACTGCCCATTGCTTTTTCCAAACATACCCCTGTGGTAATCTTCTTTCCACTTTTTCCCACATCTTTTCTTCCACCCATGTCTCCAGCAGCACCATTACATCCCATCGCTCTAGGTCCTTCCAGAATCCTTCATCTTTCCCTTTCATTCCTGCTATGTTCCAGAAGCCGATTTTCAGTTTTTTATTTTCCCTTCCCTTCCCCTTCTTCCCTCCCTCCGTCTTCAGCTCCTCTTTATCCCTTTTCTTTACTTCTCTCTCCCCTTCTCTCTCGCTCCCCACTCGTTTCCCTCGCTGTCCTTCAATGTCTTCTCCTTCTCATCCCATCTCCACATCTTTCCTTCTATCCAAATCTTCATATACCCCATTCTGACCCTTTTCCCTTTCCCTCTCTCTTTCTCCATTATCTGCCTTAGCCTCCATTGTATGTTTCTTTCTTCCCATGTGAGATCATCCTCTATCCTTTCCCGTCTTCCTGCTAATTTTTTCTTTTCTATCATTACTCTTCTTTTCTGTTCCATTGTCGCCATCTTTACCACTGCCCATTCTCCTTTTCCTATTCCCTTTTTGCCTCTTTTCTTAACTTCTTCAACCTCGAATTTTTCTCCTATTACTTCTAATAACTTTCGCACTTCCTCCTGTCCGTCTCCTCCATCTTTTATCTCCAACCCTTTAATTACTATGTTCTTTCTCCTTGTCTCTCTTTCCTTTCTTTCCCAATTCATTTCTATTTCTTTCAGTCTTCTTTCGATCTCTCCTCTTTCCCTTTCTCCTTGATCACTTCCTCTTTTCCTTTCTATTTCTTCCAACTTTTTGTCTATCTTGTCCTCTATTTTCCCTTCTAACTCTATCTTTTTCACTCTCGCTTCTAACTCTTGCACTGATTTTCTGTCTCTCTCCCTTTCCTTCTCCCACTCTTCTTTCATATCTTTCATCTTCCTCATTACTTCCGTCATCTCTTTCCATCCCTCTGCTATTTCGCTCATCTGTTTTATTGTTCCCATTAATGCCCCCTTTATTTCCTCTCTTATTATCTCCCTGATGTCTCCTTGCTCCCCTCTCCTTTCTTGCTCCCCTCTCCTTTCTTGTTGTCCCTCTCCTTTTCCACCCTCCGGCGATCTGTCTGTTTTTCTGCTTTTTCTGAAAGGGTCTTTTCCCTTTTCTTCTCTTTCCTCATTCTCTCTCTCTCTTTTCTTTTCTTGTCTAACCACTTCCCTAATCCCTCCACTTTGGATAGACTGTTGCACCTTGCTCTTTCTCTATTTCTTATCTTCATTAACTTTCTTGCCGTCTCTCTTTCCTGTTCTTTCTCTTCTTGTTTATTCATTTCCTTTCTTATCCTCTCGTCTTCCTTCTTTACCTACTTTGCAGTTGTCTGCCTTTGCGCTTCTTTCTTTTCCCGCACGTGGCGCTCTCCCTTCTGCTTTCGCTTCTCCTGCTCTCTTTCTACTGTGCGCCTAACCTCACTTTCTTGGCTTATCCTTTCTCTATTGTCCTTTTACCCTTTCTTGCACTCTTTTCTTCCTCTAACTTCTCCTCCGATCTCCCTCTACCCCTGATCTCACTCACTCTACCTCCACTTTATTTTCACTCGCTCTCTCACCACTTTCTCAGCTGCTCTAAATTTCCACCTTATCTCTTTCTAACCGGAAACGGAACTCAGGATAGAGGGTAGGATAGGATATAGGGTAGGATAGAGAATTGGACAGGATAGAGGATACGATACGATAGAGGATAGGATAGGATAGAGGATAGGATAGGGCAGAGGATAGGATAGGATAGAGGATAGGATTGGATAGAGGATATGATAGGATAGAGGATAGGATAGGATTGAGGATAGCATAGGATAGAGGATAGGATAGGGTAGAGGATAGGATAGGATTGAGAATAGGATAGTATAGAGAATAGAATAGGATAGAGGATAGGATAGGATTGAGGATAGGATAGGATAGAGGATAGGATAGAGGATTGGATAGGACAGAGGATAGGATAGGATAGAGGATAGAATAGGATAGAGGATAGGATAGGATTGAGGATAGGATAGGATAGATGATAGGATAGAGGATTGGATAGGATAGAGGATACGATACGATAGAGGATAGGATAGGATAGAGGAAATGATAGGATAGAGTATAGGATAGGATTGAGGATAGGATAGGATAGAGGATAGGATAGGGTAGAGGATAGGATAGGATTGAGAATAGGATAGTATAGAGAATAGAATAGGATAGAGGATAGGATAGGATTGAGGATAGGATAGGATAGGATAGAGGATAGGATAGAGGATTGGATAGGATTGAGGATACGATACGATAGAGGATAGGATAGGATAGAGGGTAGGATAGAGAATTGGATGGGATAGAGGATACGATACGATAGAGGAGAGGATAGGATAGAGGATGGGATAGGACAGAGGATAGGATAGGATAGAGGATAGAATAGGATAGAGGATAGGATAGGATTGAGGATAGGATAGGATAGATGATAGGATAGAGGATTGGATAGGATAGAGGATACGATACGATAGAGGATAGGATAGGATAGAGGGTAGGATAGAGAATTGAATAGGATTGAGGATATTATGGGATAGAGGATAGGATAGGATAGGATAGGATAGAGGAGAGGATAGGATAGAGGATAGGATAGGATAGAGGATAGGATAGGATAGAGGATAGGGTAGGATAGAGGATAGGATAGGATAGAGGATAGGATAGGATAGAGGATAGGATAGGATATACGATATGATAGGATGGAGGATACGATATTATAGAGGATAGTATAGGATAGAGGGTAGGATAGGATATAGGGTAGGATAGAGAATTGGACAGGATAGAGGATACGATACGATAGAGGATAGGATAGGATAGAGGATAGGGTAGGGCAGAGGATAGGATAGGATAGAGGATAGGATTGGATAGAGGATATGATAGGATAGAGGATAGGATAGGATTGAGGATAGCATAGGATTGAGGATAGGGTAGGATAGAGAATAGGATAGGATAGAGGATAGGATAGGATAGAGGATAGGATAGAGGATACGATACGATAGAGGATAGGATAGGATAAGGAATAGGATAGGATAGAGGAAATGATAGGATAGAGTATAGGATAGGATTGAGGATAGGACAGGATAGAGGATAGGATAGGGTAGAGGATAGGATAGGATTGAGGATAGGATAGTATAGAGAATAGAATAGCATAGAGGATAGGATAGGATTGAGGATAGGATAGGATAGATGATAGGATAGAGGATTGGATAGGATAGAGGATACGATACGATAGAGTATAGGATAGGATTGAGGATAGGACAGGATAGATGATAGGATAGGGTAGAGGATAGGATAGGATTGAGGATAGGATAGTATAGATAATAGAATAGGATAGGGGATAGGATAGGATTGAGGATAGGATAGGATAGATGATAGGATAGAGGATTGGATAGGATAGAGGATACGATACGATAGAGGATAGGATAGGATAGAGGGTAGGATAGAGAATTGGATGGGATAGAGGATACGATACGATAGAGGATAGGATAGGATAGAGGATGGGATAGGACAGAGGATAGGATAGGATAGAGGATAGGATAGGATAGAGGATATGATAGCCTAGGATAGAGGATAGGATAGCATTGAGGATAGGATAGGATAGAGGATAGGATAGGATTGAGGATAGGATAGGATAGAGAGTAGGATAGCGTAGAGGATAGGATAGGATAGAGGATAGGATAGGGGATTGGATAGGATTGAGGGTATTATGGGATAGAGGATAGGATAGGATGGGATAGGATAGAGGATATGATAGGATATATGATACTATAGAATGGAGGATACGATATTATACAGGATAGTATACTATAGAGGATAGGGTAGGGTAGAGGATAGGATAAGATAGAGGATAGGATAGAATAGAGTACAGGATAGTATAGTGGATAAGATAATATAGAGAATAGGATAGGATAGAGGATAGGACAGGATAGAGGATAGGATAGGATAGAGGATAGGATAGGATAGATGATAGGATAGAGGATTGGATAGGATAGAGGATACGATACGATAGAGGATAGGATAGAATAGAGGGTAGGATAGAGAATTGAATAGTATTGAGGATAATATGGGATAGAGGATAGGATAGGATAGGATAGGATAGAGGAGAGGATAGGATAGAGGATAGGATAGGATAGAGGATAGGATAGGATAGAGGATAGGATAGGATAGAGGAGATGATAGGATAGAGGATAGGATAGGATATACGATATTATAGGATGGAGGATACGATACTATAGAGGATAGTATAGGATAGAGGGTAGGATAGGATATAGGGTAGGATAGAGAATTGGACAGGATAGAGGATACGATACGATAGAGGATAGGATAGGATAGAGGATAGGATAGGGCAGAGGATAGGATAGGATAGAGGATAGGATTGGATAGAGGATAGGATAGGATATACGATATTATAGGATGGAGGATACGATATTATAGAGGAAAGTATAGGATAGAGGGTAGGATAGGATATAGGGTAGGATAGAGAATTGGACAGGATAGAGGATACGATACGATAGAGGATAGGATAGGATGGAGGATAGGATAGGACAGAGGATACGATACGATAGAGGATAGGATAGGATATATGATATTATAGGATGGAGGATACGATATTATAGAGGATAGGATAGGATAGACGATAGAATAGGGGATTGGATAGGATAGAGGATATGATAGGATAGAGGATAGGATAGGATAGAGGATAGGATAGGACAGAGGATAGGATAGGATAGAGGATAGGATGGGAAGGAGGATAGGATACGATGGAGTACAGGATAGTATAGAGGATAAGATAATATAGAGAATAGGGTAGGATAGAGGATAGGACAGGATAGAGGATAGGATAGGATAGAGGATAGGATAGTATAGAGAATAGAATAGGATAGAGGATAGGATAGGATTGAGGATAGGATAGGATAGATGATAGGATAGAGGATTGGATAGGATAGAGGATACGATACAATAGAGGATAGGATAGGATAGATGATAGGATAGGATAGAGGATAGGATAGGATAGATGATAGGATAGAGGTTTGGATAGGATAGAGGATACGATACAATAGAGGATAGGATAGGATAGATGATAGGATAGGATAGAGGATAGGATAGGATAGAGGATATGATAAGCTAGGATAGAGGATAGGACAGGATAGAGGATAGGACAGGATAGAGGATAGGATAGGATAGAGGATAGGATAGGATAGGATGGAGGATAGGATAGGATAGAGTATAGGATAGGATAGAGAATAGAATACGATAGAGGATAGGATAGGATAGAGGATAGGATAGTATAGAGAATAGAATAGGATAGAGGATAGGATAGGATTGAGGATAGGATAGGATAGATGATAGGATAGAGGATTGGATGGGATAGAGGATACGATACGATAGAGGATAGGATAGCATAGAGGGTAGGATAGAGAATTGGATGGCATAGAGGATACGATACGATACAGGATAGGATAGGATAGAGGATAGGCTAGGATAGAGGATAGGATAGGATAGAGGATAGGATAGGATAGAGGATAGGATTGGATAGAGGATAGGATAGGATAGATGATAGGATAGGATAGAGGATAGGATAGGATAGAGGATATGATAAGCTAGGATAGAGGATAGGATAGGATAGGATTGAGGATAGGATAGGATAGAGGATAGGATAGGATAGAGGATAGGATAGGATAGAGGATAGGATACAGGATTGGATAGGATTGAGGATATTATGGGATAGAGGATAGGATAGGATAGGATAGGATAGAGGATAGGATAGGATAGAGGATATGATAAGCTAGGATAGAGGATAGGACAGGATAGAGGATAGGACAGGATAGAGGATAGGATAGGATAGAGGATAGGATAGGATAGGATGGAGGATAGGATAGGATAGAGTATAGGATAGGATAGAGAATAGAATACGATAGAGGATAGGATAGGATAGAGGATAGGATAGTATAGAGAATAGAATAGGATAGAGGATAGGATAGGATTGAGGATAGGATAGGATAGATGATAGGATAGAGGATTGGATGGGATAGAGGATACGATACGATAGAGGATAGGATAGCATAGAGGGTAGGATAGAGAATTGGATGGCATAGAGGATACGATACGATACAGGATAGGATAGGATAGAGGATAGGATAGGATAGAGGATAGGATAGGATAGAGGATAGGATAGGATAGAGGATAGGATTGGATAGAGGATAGGATAGGATAGATGATAGGATAGGATAGAGGATAGGATAGGATAGAGGATATGATAAGCTAGGATAGAGGATAGGATAGGATAGGATTGAGGATAGGATAGGATAGAGGATAGGATAGGATAGAGGATAGGATAGGATAGAGGATAGGATACAGGATTGGATAGGATTGAGGATATTATGGGATAGAGGATAGGATAGGATAGGATAGGATAGAGGATAGGATAGGATAGAGGATATGATAAGCTAGGATAGAGGATAGGATAGGATTGAGGATAGGATAGAATAGAGTACAGGATAGTATAGAGGATAAGATAATATAGAGAATAGGATAGGATAGAGGATAGGACAGGATAGAGGATAGGATAGGATAGAGGATAGGATAGGATAGAGGATAGGATAGGATAGATGATAGGATAGAGGATTGGATAGGATAGAGGATACGATACGATAGAGGATAAGATAGGATAGAGGGTAGGATAGAGAATTGGATAAGGATAGAGGATACGATAGAGGATAGGATAGGATAGAGGATGGGATAGGACAGAGGATAGGATAGGATAGAGGATAGAATAGGATAGAGGATAGGATAGGATTGAGGATAGGATAGGATAGATGATAGGATAGAGGATTGGATAGGATAGAGGATACGATACGATAGAGGATAGGATAGGATAGAGGGTAGGATAGAGAATTGAATAGGATTGAGGATAATATGGGATAGAGGATAGGATAGGATAGGATAGGATAGAGGATAAGATAGGATATATGATATTATAGGATGGAGGATACGATATTATAGAGGATAATATAGGGTAGAGAATAGGATAAGATAGAGGATAGGATAGGGTAGAGGATAGGATAAGATAGAGGATAGGATAGAATAGAGTACAGGATAGTATAGAGGATAAGATAATATAGAGAATAGGATAGGATAGATGACAGGACATGATAGAGGATAGGATAGGATAGAGGATGGGATAGGATAGAGGATAGGATAGTATAGAGAATAGAATAGGATAGAGGATAGGATAGGACAGAGGATAGGATAGGACAGAGGATAGGATAGGATAGAGGAGAGGATAGGATAGAGGATAGGATAGGATAGAGTACAGGATAGTATAGAGGATAAGATAATATAGAGAATATAATAGGTTAGAGGATAGGACAGGATAGAGGATAGGATAGGATAGAGGATAGGATAGTATAGAGAATAGAATAGGATAGAGGATAGGATAGGATTGAGGATAGGATAGGATAGATGATAGGATAGAGGATTGGATAGGATAGAGGATAGGATACGATAGAGGATAGGATTGGATAGAGGGTAGAATAGAGAATTGGATGGGATAGAGGATACGATACGATAGAGGATAGGATAGGATAGAGGATGGGATAGGACAGAGGATAGGATAGGATAGAGGATTGAATAGGATAGAGGATAGGATAGGATTGAGGATAGGATAGGATAGATGATAGGATAGAGGATTGGATAGGATAGAGGATACGATACGATAGAGGATAGGATAGGATAGAGGGTAGGATAGAGAATTGAATAGGATTGAGGATATAATGGGATAGAGGATAGGATAGGATAGGATAGGATAGAGGATAGGATAGGATAGAGGATAGGATAGGATAGAGGATAGGATAGGTTAGAGGATAGGATAGGATAGAGGGTAGGATAGAGAATTGAATAGGATTGAGGATATAATGGGATAGAGGATAGGATAGGATAGGATAGGATAGAGGATAGGATAGGATAGAGGATAGGATAGGATAGAGGATAGGATAGGATAGACGATAGGATAGGGGATTGGATAGGATAGAGGATATGATAGGATAGAGGATAGGATAGGATAGAGGATAGGATAGGATAGATGATAGGATAGGATAGAGGATAGGATAGGATAGAGGATATGATAAGCTAGGATAGAGGATAGGATAGGATTGAGGATAGGATAGGATAGAGGATAGGATAGGATAGAGGATATGATAAGCTAGGATAGAGGATAGGATAGGATTGAGGATAGGATAGAATAGAGTACAGGATAGTATAGAGGATAAGATAATATAGAGAATAGGATAGGATAGAGGATAGGACAGGATAGAGGATAGGATAGGATAGAGGATAGGATAGGATAGAGGATAGGATAGGATAGATGATAGGATAGAGGATTGGATAGGATAGAGGATACGATACGATAGAGGATAAGATAGGATAGAGGGTAGGATAGAGAATTGGATAAGGATAGAGGATACGATAGAGGATAGGATAGGATAGAGGATGGGATAGGACAGAGGATAGGATAGGATAGAGGATAGAATAGGATAGAGGATAGGATAGGATTGAGGATAGGATAGGATAGATGATAGGATAGAGGATTGGATAGGATAGAGGATACGATACGATAGAGGATAGGATAGGATAGAGGGTAGGATAGAGAATTGAATAGGATTGAGGATAATATGGGATAGAGGATAGGATAGGATAGGATAGGATAGCGGATAAGATAGGATATATGATATTATAGGATGCAGGATACGATATTATAGAGGATAATATAGGGTAGAGAATAGGATAAGATAGAGGATAGGATAGGGTAGAGGATAGGATAAGATAGAGGATAGGATAGAATAGAGTACAGGATAGTATAGAGGATAAGATGATATAGAGAATAGGATAGGATAGATGATAGGACATGATAGAGGATAGGATAGGATAGAGGATGGGATAGGATAGAGGATAGGATAGTATAGAGAATAGAATAGGATAGAGGATAGGATAGGACAGAGGATAGGATAGGACAGAGGATAGGATAGGATAGAGGAGAGGATAGGATAGAGGATAGGATAGGATAGAGTACAGGATAGTATAGAGGATAAGATAATATAGAGAATATAATAGGTTAGAGGATAGGACAGGATAGAGGATAGGATAGGATAGAGGATAGGATAGTATAGAGAATAGAATAGGATAGAGGATAGGATAGGATTGAGGATAGGATAGGATAGATGATAGGATAGAGGATTGGATAGGATAGAGGATAGGATACGATAGAGGATAGGATAGGATAGAGGGTAGAATAGAGAATTGGATGGGATAGAGGATACGATACGATAGAGGATAGGATAGGATAGAGGATGGGATAGGACAGAGGATAGGATAGGATAGAGGATTGAATAGGATAGAGGATAGGATAGGATTGAGGATAGGATAGGATAGATGATAGGATAGAGGATTGGATAGGATAGAGGATACGATACGATAGAGGATAGGATAGGATAGAGGGTAGGATAGAGAATTGAATAGGATTGAGGATATAATGGGATAGAGGATAGGATAGGATAGGATAGGATAGAGGATAGGATAGGATTGAGGTTAGGATAGGATAGAGGATAGGATAGGTTAGAGGATAGGATATGATAGAGGGTAGGATAGAGAATTGAATAGGATTGAGGATATAATGGGATAGAGGATAGGATAGGATAGGATAGGATAGAGGATAGGATAGGATAGAGGATAGGATAGGATAGAGGATAGGATAGGTTAGAGGATAGGATAGGATAGAGGATAGGATAGGATAGAGGGTAGGATAGGATATATGATATTATAGGATGGAGGAAAGGATATTATAGAGGATAGTATAGGATAGAGGGTAGGATAGGATATAGGGTAGGATAGAGAATTGGATAGGATAGAGGATACGATACGATAGAGGATAGGATAGGATAGAGGATAGGATAGGACAGAGGATAGGATAGGATAGAGGATAGGATAGGATAGGGGATAGGATAGGATAGAGGATAGGATAGGATAGGATAGAGGATAGGATAGGATATATGATATTATTGGATGGAGGATACGATATTATAGAGGATAGGATAGGGTAGAGGATAGGATAAGATAGAGGATAGGATAGGGTAGAGGATAGGACATGATAGAGGATAGGATAGGATAGAGGATAGGATAGGATTGAGGATAGGATAGGATAGATGATAGGATAGAGGATTGGATAGGGTAGAGGATACGATACGATAGAGGATAGGATAGGATAGTGGATAGGATATAATAGAGGATAGGATAGGATAGAGGATAGAATAGGATAGGATTGAGGATAGGATAGGATAGATGATAGGATAGAGGATTGGATAGGATAGAGGATACGATACGATAGAGGATAGGATAGGATAGGATTGAGGATAGGATAGGATAGATGATAGGATAGAGGATTGGATAGGATAGAGGATAGGATATGATAGAGGATAGGATATAATAGAGGATAGGATAGGATAGAGGATAGAATAGGATAGGATTGAGGATAGGATAGGATAGATGATAGGATAGAGGATTGGATAGGATAGAGGATACGATACGATAGAGGATAGGATAGGATAGAGGGTAGGATAGAGAATTTAATTGGATTGAGGATATTATAGGATAGAGGATAGGATAGGATAGGATAGGATAGAGGATAGGATAGGATAGGATAGGATAGAGGATAGGATAGGGTAGATGATAGGATAAGATAGAGGATAGGATAGAATAGAGCACAGGATAGTATAGAGGATAAGATAACATAGAGAATAGGATAGGATAGAGGATAGGACAGGATAGAGGACAGGATAGGATAGAGGGTAGGATAGGATAGAGGATAGGATAGGATATAGGATAGAATAGGATAGATGATAGGATAGAGGATTGGATAGGATAGAGGATACGATACGATAGAGGATAAGATAGGATAGAGGGTAGGATAGAGAATTGGATGGGATAGAGGATAGGATAGGATAGAGGATGGGATAGGACAGAGGATAGGATAGGATAGAGGATAGAATAGGATAGAGGATAGGATAGGATTGAGTATAGGATAGGATAGAGGATAGGATATGATAGAGGATAGGATATAATAGAGGATAGGATAGGATAGAGGATAGAATAGGATAGGATTGAGGATAGGATAGGATAGATGATAGGATAGAGGATTGGATAGGATAGAGGATACGATACGATAGAGGATAGGATAGGATAGAGGGTAGGATAGAGAATTGAACAGGGTTGAGGATATTATAGGATAGAGGATATTATAGGATAGAGGATAGGATAGGATAGGATAGGATAGAGGATAGGATAGGCTAGATGATAGGATAAGATAGAGGATAGGATAGAATAGAGCACAGGATAGTATAGAGGATAAGATAATATAGAGAATAGGATAGGATAGAGGATAGGACAGGATAGAGGATAGGATAGGATAGAGGATAGGATAGGATATAGGATAGAATAGGATAGATGATAGGATAGAGGATTGGATGGGATAGAGGATACGATACGATAGAGGATAAGATAGGATAGACTGTAGGATAGAGAATTGGATGGGATAGAGGATAAGATACGATAGAGGATAGGATAGGATAGAGGGTAGGATAGAGAATTGAATAGGATTGAGGATATTATGGGATAGAGGATAGGATAGGATAGGATAGGATAGGATAGAGGATAGGATATGGTAGAGGATAGGATAAGATAGAGGATAGGATAGAATAGAGTACAGGATAGTATAGAGGATAAGATTATATAGAGAATAGGATAGGATAGAGGATAGGACAGGATAGAGGATAGGATAGGATAGAGGATAGGATAGGATAGAGGATAGGATAGGATAGAGAATAGAATACGATAGAGGAATGGATAGGATAGAGGATACCATACGATAGAGGATAGGCTGGGATAGAGGGTAGGATAGAGAATTGAATAGGATAGAGGACACAATACGATAGAGGATAGAATAGGATATATGATATTATAGGATGGAGGATACGATATTATAGAGGATAGGATAGGATAGACGATAGGATAAGGGATTGGATAGGATAGAGGATATCATAGGATAGAGGATAGGATAGGATAGAGGATAGGATAGGACAGAGGATAGGATAGGATAGAGGATAGGATAGGATAGAGGATAGGATAGGGTAGAGGATTGGATAAGATAGAGGATAGGGTAGGATAGATGATGGGATAGAGGATTGGATAGGATAGAGGATAGGCTAGGATAGAGGGTAAGATAGAGAATTGGATAGGATAGAGGATAGGATAGGATAGAGGATAGGATAGGATTGAGGATCGGATAGGATAGAGGATAGGATAGGATAGACGATAGGATAGAGGATATTATACGATGGAGGATAGGATAGGATTGAGGATAGGATAAGATAGAGGATAGGATAGAATAGAGTACAGGATAGTATAGAGGATAAGATAATATAGAGAATAGGATAGGATAGAGGATAGGACAGGATAGAGGATAGGATAGGATAGTGGATGGGATAGGACAGAGGATAGGATAGGATAGAGGATAGGATAGGATAGAGGATAGGATAGGATAGAGGATAGGATAGGATAGAGGATATGATAGGCTAGGATAGAGGATAGGATAGGATTGAGGATAGGATAGGATAGAGTACAGGATAGTATAGAGGATAAGATAATATAGAGAATAGGATAGGATAGAGGATAGGACAGGATAGAGGATAGGATAGGATAGTGGATGGGATAGGACAGAGGATAGGATAGGATAGAGGATAGGATAGGATAGAGGATAGGATAGGATTGAGGATAGGATAGGATAGATGATAGGATAGAGGATTGGATAGGATAGAGGATACGATACGATAGAGGATAGGATAGGATAGAGGGTAGGATAGAGAATTGAATAGGATTGAGGATATAATGGGATAGAGGATAGGATAGGATAGGATAGGATAGAGGATAGGATAGGATAGAGGATAGGATAGGATAGAGGATAGGATAGGTTAGAGGATAGGATAGGATAGAGGATAGGATAGGATAGAGGGTAGGATAGGATATATGATATTATAGGATGGAGGATACGATATTATAGAGGATAGTATAGGATAGGGGGTAGGATAGGATATAGGGTAGGATAGAGAATTGGATGGGATAGAGGATACGATACGATAGAGGATAGGATAGGATAGAGGATAGGATAGGACAGAGGATAGGATAGGATAGAGGATAGGATAGGATAGGGGATAGGATAGGATAGAGGATAGGATAGGATAGGATAGGATAGAGGATAGGATAGGATATATGATATTATTGGATGGAGGATACGATATTATAGAGGATAGGATAGGGTAGAGGATAGGATAAGATAGAGGATAGGATAGGGTAGAGGATAGGACATGATAGAGTATAGGATAGGATAGAGGATAGGATAGGATTGAGGATAGGATAGGATAGATGATAGGATAGAGGATTGGATAGGGTAGAGGATACGATACGATAGAGGATAGGATAGGATAGAGGGTAGGATAGAGAATTGAATAGGATTGAGGATATTATAGGATAGGGGATAGGATAGGATAGGATAGGATAGATGATAGGATAGGGTAGATGATAGGAGAAGATAGAGGATAGGATAGAATAGAGCACAGGATAGTATAGAGGATAAGATAATATAGAGAATAGGATAGGATAGAGGATAGGACAGGGTAGATGATAGGAGAAGATAGAGGATAGGATAGAATAGAGCACAGGATAGTATAGAGGATAAGATAATATAGAGAATAGGATAGGATAGAGGATAGGACAGGATAGAGGATAGGACAGGATAGAGGATAGGATAGGATAGAGGATTGGATAGGATAGAGGATACGATACGATAGAGGATAAGATAGCATAGAGGGTAGGATAGAGAATTGGATGGGATAGAGGATAAGATACGATAGAGGATAGGATAGGATAGAGGATGGGATAGGACAGAGGATAGGATAGGATAGAGGATAGAATAGGATAGAGGATAGGATAGGATTGAGGATAGGATAGGATAGAGGATAGGATAGGATAGTGGATAGGATATAATAGAGGATAGGATAGGATAGAGGATAGAATAGGATAGGATTGAGGATAGGATAGGATAGAGGATAGGATAGGATAGAGGATAGGATAGGATATATGATACTATAGGATGGAGGATACGATATTATAGAGGATAGGATAGGGTAGAGGATAGGATAAGATAGAGGATAGGATAGGATTGAGGATAGGATAGGATAGATGATAGGATAGAGGATTGGATCGGATAGAGGATACGATACGATAGAGGATAGGGTAGGATAGAGGGTAGGATAGGATAGAGAATAGGATAGGATAGAGGATATAATAGGCTAGCATAGAGGATAGGATAGGATAGGATAGGATAGGATAGAGGATAGGATAGGATAGAGGATAGGATAGGATAGAGGATAGGATAGGATATATGATACTATAGAATGAAGGATACGATATTATAGAGGATAGTATAGGATAGAGGATAGGATAGGGTAGAGTATAGGATAAGATAGAGGATAGGATAGGATAGAAGATATGATAGGATAGGATAGAGGATATGATATGCTAGTATAGAGGATAGTATAGGATTGAGGATAGGATAGGCTAGAGGATAGGATAGGATAGAGGATAGGATAGAGGATAGGATAGAGGATTGGATAGGATTGAGGATATTATGGGATAGAGGATAGGATAGGATAGGATAGGATAGTATAGAGGATAGGATAGGATAGAGGATAGGATAGGGTAGAGGATAGGATAAGATAGATGATAGGATAGGGTAGATAATAGGATAAGATAGAGGATAGGATAGAATAGAGTACAGGATAGTATAGAGGATAAGATAATAAAGAGAATAGGATAGGATAGAGGATAGGATAGGATAGAGGATAGGATAGGATAGAGGATAGGATAGGATAGAGGATAGGATAGGATAGAGGATAGGATAGGGTAGAGGATAAGATAATATAGGGAATAGGATAGGATAGAGGATATGCCAGGATAGAGGATAGGATAGGATTGAGGATAGGATAGGATAGAGGATAGGATAGGATAGTGGATAGGATATAATAGAGGATAGGATAGGATAGAGGATAGAATAGGATAGGATTGAGGATAGGATAGGATAGATGATAGGATAGAGGATTGGATAGGATAGAGGATACGATACGATAGAGGATAGGATAGGATAGAGGGTAGGATAGAGAATTGAATAGGATTGAGGATATTATGGGATAGAGGATAGGATAGGATAGGATAGGATAGAGGATAGGATATGGTAGAGGATAGGATATAATAGAGGATAGGATAGGATAGAGGATAGAATAGGATAGGATTGAGGATAGGATAGGATAGATGATAGGATAGAGGATTGGATAGGATAGAGGATACGATACGATAGAGGATAGGATAGGATAGAGGGTAGGATAGAGAATTGAATTGGATTGAGGATATTATAGGATAGAGGATAGGATAGGATAGGATAGGATAGAGGATAGGATAGGATAGGATAGGATAGAGGATAGGATAGGGTAGATGATAGGATAAGATAGAGGATAGGATAGAATATAGCACAGGATAGTATAGAGGATAAGATAACATAGAGAATAGGATAGGATAGAGGATAGGACAGGATAGAGGATAGGATAGGATAGAGGATAGGATAGGATAGAGGATAGGATAGGATATAGGATAGAATAGGATAGATGATAGGATAGAGGATTGGATAGGATAGAGGATACGATACGATAGAGGATAAGATAGGATAGAGTGTAGGATAGAGAATGGGATGGGATAGAGGATAGGATAGGATAGAGGATGGGATAGGACAGAGGATAGGATAGGATAGAGGATAGAATAGGATAGAGGAAAGGATAGGATTGAGTATAGGATAGGATAGAGGATAGGATATGATAGAGGATAGGATATAATAGAGGATAGGATAGGATAGAGGATAGAATAGGATAGGATTGAGGATAGGATAGAGGATTGGATAGGATAGAGGATACGATACGATAGAGGATAGGATAGGATAGAGGGTAGGATAGAGAATTGAACAGGGTTGAGGTTATTATAGGATAGAGGATATTATAGGATAGAGGATAGGATAGGATAGGATAGGATAGAGGATAGGATAGGCTAGATGATAGGATAAGATAGAGGATAGGATAGAATAGAGCACAGGATAGTATAGAGGATAAGATAATATAGAGAATAGGATAGGATAGAGGATAGGACAGGATAGAGGATAGGATAGGATAGAGGATAGGATAGGATATAAGATAGAATAGGATAGATGATAGGATAGAGGATTGGATGGGATAGAGGATACGATACGATAGAGGATAAGATAGGATAGACTGTAGGATAGAGAATTGGATGGGATAGAGGATAAGATACGATAGAGGATAGGATAGGATAGAGGGTAGGATAGAGAATTGAATAGGATTGAGGATATTATGGGATAGAGGATAGGATAGGATAGGATAGGATAGGATAGAGGATAGGATATGGTAGAGGATAGGATAAGATAGAGGATAGGATAGAATAGAGTACAGGATAGTATAGAGGATAAGATTATATAGAGAATAGGACAGGATAGAGGATAGGACAGGATAGAGGATAGGATAGGATAGAGGATAGGATAGGATAGAGGATAGGATAGGATAGAGAATAGAATACGATAGAGGAATGGATAGGATAGAGGATACCATACGATAGAGGATAGGCTGGGATAGAGGGTAGGATAGAGAATTGAATAGGATAGAGGACACAATACGATAGAGGATAGAATAGGATATATGATATTATAGGATGGAGGATACGATATTATAGAGGATAGGATAGGATAGACGATAGGATAAGGGATTGGATAGGATAGAGGATATCATAGGATAGAGGATAGGATAGGATAGAGGATAGGATAGGACAGAGGATAGGATAGGATAGAGGATAGGATAGGATAGAGGATAGGATAGGGTAGAGGATTGGATAAGATAGAGGATAGGGTAGGATAGATGATGGGATAGAGGATTGGATAGGATAGAGGATACCATACGATAGAGGATAGGCTAGGATAGAGGGTAAGATAGAGAATTGGATAGGATAGAGGATAGGATAGGATAGAGGATAGGATAGGATTGAGGATCGGATAGGATAGAGGATAGGATAGGATAGACGATAGGATAGAGGATATTATACGATGGAGGATAGGATAGGATTGAGGATAGGATAAGATAGAGGATAGGATAGAATAGAGTACAGGATAGTATAGAGGATAAGATAATATAGAGAATAGGATAGGATAGAGGATAGGACAGGATAGAGGATAGGATAGGATAGTGGATGGGATAGGACGGAGGATAGGATAGGATAGAGGATAGGATAGGATAGAGGATAGGATAGGATAGAGGATAGGATAGGATAGAGGATATGATAGGCTAGGATAGAGGATAGGATAGGATTGAGGATAGGATAGGATAGAGTACAGGATAGTATAGAGGATAAGATAATATAGAGAATAGGATAGGATAGAGGATAGGACAGGATGGAGGATAGGATAGGATAGAGTACAGGATAGTATAGAGGATAAGATAATATAGAGAATAGGATAGGATAGAGGATAGGACAGGATAGAGGATAGGATAGGATAGTGGATGGGATAGGACAGAGGATAGGATAGGATAGAGGATAGGATAGGATAGAGGATAGGATAGGACAGAGGATAGGATAGGACAGAGGATAGGATAGGATAGAGGAGAGGATAGGATAGAGGATAGGATAGGATAGAGTACAGGATAGTATAGAGGATAAGATAATATAGAGAATATAATAGGTTAGAGGATAGGACAGGATAGAGGATAGGATAGGATAGAGGATAGGATAGTATAGAGAATAGAATAGGATAGAGGATAGGATAGGATTGAGGATAGGATAGGATAGATGATAGGATAGAGGATTGGATAGGATAGAGGATAGGATACGATAGAGGATAGGATAGGATAGAGGGTAGAATAGAGAATTGGATGGGATAGAGGATACGATACGATAGAGGATAGGATAGGATAGAGGATGGGATAGGACAGAGGATAGGATAGGATAGAGGATTGAATAGGATAGAGGATAGGATAGGATTGAGGATAGGATAGGATAGATGATAGGATAGAGGATTGGATAGGATAGAGGATACGATACGATAGAGGATAGGATAGGATAGAGGGTAGGATAGAGAATTGAATAGGATTGAGGATATAATGGGATAGAGGATAGGATAGGATAGGATAGGATAGAGGATAGGATAGGATAGAGGATAGGATAGGATAGAGGATAGGATAGGTTAGAGGATAGGATAGGATAGAGGATAGGATAGGATAGAGGGTAGGATAGGATATATGATATTATAGGATGGAGGATACGATATTATAGAGGATAGTATAGGATAGAGGGTAGGATAGGATATAGGGTAGGATAGAGAATTGGATGGGATAGAGGATACGATACGATAGAGGATAGGATAGGATAGAGGATAGGATAGGACAGAGGATAGGATAGGATAGAGGATAGGATAGGATAGGGGATAGGATAGGATAGAGGATAGGATAGGATAGGATAGGATAGAGGATAGGATAGGATATATGATATTATTGGATGGAGGATACGATATTATAGAGGATAGGATAGGGTAGAGGATAGGATAAGATAGAGGATAGGATAGGGTAGAGTATAGGACATGATAGAGTATAGGATAGGATAGAGGATAGGATAGGATTGAGGATAGGATAGGATAGATGATAGGATAGAGGATTGGATAGGGTAGAGGATACGATACGATAGAGGATAGGATAGGATAGAGGGTAGGATAGAGAATTGAATAGGATTGAGGATATTATAGGATAGGGGATAGGATAGGATACGATAGGATAGATGATAGGATAGGGTAGATGATAGGAGAAGATAGAGGATAGGATAGAATAGAGCACAGGATAGTATAGAGGATAAGATAATATAGAGAATAGGATAGGATAGAGGATAGGACAGGATAGAGGATAGGACAGGATAGAGGATAGGATAGGATAGAGGATATAATAGGCTAGCATAGAGGATAGGATAGGATAGGATAGGATAGGATAGAGGATAGGATAGGATAGAGGATAGGATAGGATAGAGGATAGGATAGGATATATGATACTATAGGATGAAGGATACGATATTATAGAGGATAGTATAGGATAGAGGATAGGATAGGGTAGAGTATAGGATAAGATAGAGGATAGGATAGGATAGAAGATATGATAGGATAGGATAGAGGATATGATATGCTAGTATAGAGGATAGTATAGGATTGAGGATAGGATAGGCTAGAGGATAGGATAGGATTGAGGATAGCATAGGATTGAGGATAGGATAGGATAGAGAATAGGATAGGATAGAGGATAGGATAGGATAGAGGATAGGATAGAGGATAGGATAGAGGATTGGATAGGATTGAGGATATTATGGGATAGAGGATAGGATAGGATAGGATAGGATAGTATAGAGGATAGGATAGGATAGAGGATAGGATAGGATAGACGATAGGATGGGATATAGGATAGGATAGAGGATAGGATAGAGGATAGGATAGAGGATAGGATAGGATATATGATACTATAGGATGGAGAATACGATATTATAGAGGATAGTATACGATAGAGGATAGGATAGGGTAGAGGATAGGATAAGATAGATGATAGGATAGGGTAGATAATAGGATAAGATAGAGGATAGGATAGAATAGAGTACAGGATAGTATAGAGGATAAGATAATAAAGAGAATAGGATAGGATAGAGGATAGGATAGGATAGAGGATAGGATAGGATAGAGGATAGGATAGGATAGAGGATAGGATAGGATAGAGGATAGGATAGGATAGAGGATAGGATAGGATAGAGGATAGGATAGGATAGAGGATAGGATAGGATAGAGGATAAGATAATATAGGGAATAGGATAGGATAGAGGATATGCCAGGATAGAGGATAGGATAGGATTGAGGATAGGATAGGATAGAGGATAGGATAGGATAGTGGATAGGATATAATAGAGGATAGGATAGGATAGTGGATAGGATATAATAGGATTGAGGATAGGATAGGATAGATGATAGGATAGAGGATTGGATAGGATAGAGGATACGATACGATAGAGGATAGGATAGGATAGAGGGTAGGATAGAGAATTGAATAGGATTGAGGATATTATGGGATAGAGGATAGGATAGGATAGGATAGGATAGAGGATAGGATATGGTAGAGGATAGGATATAATAGAGGATAGGATAGGATAGAGGATAGAATAGGATAGGATTGAGGATAGGATAGGATAGATGATAGGATAGAGGATTGGATAGGATAGAGGATACGATACGATAGAGGATAGGATAGGATAGAGGGTAGGATAGAGAATTGAATTGGATTGAGGATATTATAGGATAGAGGATAGGATAGGATAGGATAGGATAGAGGATAGGATAGGATAGGATAGGATAGAGGATAGGATAGGGTAGATGATAGGATAAGATAGAGGATAGGATAGAATATAGCACAGGATAGTATAGAGGATAAGATAACATAGAGAATAGGATAGGATAGAGGATAGGACAGGATAGAGGATAGGATAGGATAGAGGATAGGATAGGATAGAGGATAGGATAGGATATAGGATAGAATAGGATAGATGATAGGATAGAGGATTGGATAGGATAGAGGATACGATACGATAGAGGATAAGATAGGATAGAGTGTAGGATAGAGAATTGGATGGGATAGAGGATAGGATAGGATAGAGGATGGGATAGGACAGAGGATAGGATAGGATAGAGGATAGAATAGGATAGAGGATAGGATAGGATTGAGTATAGGATAGGATAGAGGATAGGCTGGGATAGAGGGTAGGATAGAGAATTGAATAGGATAGAGGACACAATACGATAGAGGATAGAATAGGATATATGATATTATAGGATGGAGGATACGATATTATAGAGGATAGGATAGGATAGACGATAGGATAAGGGATTGGATAGGATAGAGGATATCATAGGATAGAGGATAGGATAGGATAGAGGATAGGATAGGACAGAGGATAGGATAGGATAGAGGATAGGATAGGATAGAGGATAGGATAGGGTAGAGGATTGGATAAGATAGAGGATAGGGTAGGATAGATGATGGGATAGAGGATTGGATAGGATAGAGGATACCATACGATAGAGGATAGGCTAGGATAGAGGGTAAGATAGAGAATTGGATAGGATAGAGGATAGGATAGGATAGAGGATAGGATAGGACAGAGGATAGGATAGGATAGAGGATAGGATAGGATAGAGGATAGGATAGGGTAGAGGATTGGATAAGATAGAGGATAGGGTAGGATAGATGATGGGATAGAGGATTGGATAGGATAGAGGATACCATACGATAGAGGATAGGCTAGGATAGAGGGTAAGATAGAGAATTGGATAGGATAGAGGATAGGATAGGATAGAGGATAGGATAGGATTGAGGATCGGATAGGATAGAGGATAGGATAGGATAGACGATAGGATAGAGGATATTATACGATGGAGGATAGGATAGGATTGAGGATAGGATAAGATAGAGGATAGGATAGAATAGAGTACAGGATAGTATAGAGGATAAGATAATATAGAGAATAGGATAGGATAGAGGATAGGACAGGATAGAGGATAGGATAGGATAGTGGATGGGATAGGACGGAGGATAGGATAGGATAGAGGATAGGATAGGATAGAGGATAGGATAGGATAGAGGATAGGATAGGATAGAGGATAGGATAGGATTGAGGATAGGATAGGATAGAGTACAGGATAGTATAGAGGATAAGATAATATAGAGAATAGGATAGGATAGAGGATAGGACAGGATGGAGGATAGGATAGGATAGAGTACAGGATAGTATAGAGGATAAGATAATATAGAGAATAGGATAGGATAGAGGATAGGACAGGATAGAGGATAGGATAGGATAGATGATAGGATAGGATAGAGGATAGGATAGGATAGAGGATATGATAAGCTAGGATAGAGGATAGGATAGGATTGAGGATAGGATAGGATAGAGGATAGGATAGGATAGAGGATAGGATAGGATAGAGGATAGGATAGAGGATTGGATAGGATTGAAGATATTATGGGATAGAGGATAGGATAGGATAGGATAGGATAGAGGATAGGATAGGATAGAGGATATGATAGGATAGAGGATAGGATAGGATAGGATATATGATACTATAGGATGGAGGATACGATATTATAGAGGATAGTATAGGATAGAGGATAGGATAGGGTAGAGGATAGGATAAGATAGAGGATAGGATAGAATAGAGTACAGGATAGTATAGAGGATAAGATAATATAGAGAATAGGATAGGATAGAGGATAGGACAGGATAGAGGATAGGATAGGATAGAGGATAGGATAGGATAGAGGATAGGATAGGATAGATGATAGGATAGAAGATTGGATAAGGATAGAGGATTCGATACGATAGAGGATAGGATAGGATAGATGATAGGATAGGATAGAGGATAGGATAGGATAGAGGATAGGATAGGATATATGATACTATAGGATGGAGGATACGATATTATAGAGGATAGGATAGGGTAGAGGATAGGATAAGATAGAGGATAGGATAGGATTGAGGATAGGATAGGATAGATGATAGTATAGAGGATTGGATGGGATAGAGGATACGATACGATAGAGGATAGGGTAGGATAGAGGGTAGGATAGGATAGAGAATAGGATAGGATAGAGGATATAATAGGCTAGCATAGAGGATAGGATAGGATAGGATAGGATAGGATAGAGGATAGGATAGGATAGAGGATAGGATAGGATAGAGGATAGGATAGGATATATGATACTATAGGATGAAGGATACGATATTATAGAGGATAGTATACGATAGAGGATAGGATAGGGTAGAGTATAGGATAAGATAGAGGATAGGATAGGGTAGAGGATAGGATAAGATAGAGGATAGGATAGAATAGAGTACAGGATAGTATAGAGGACAAGATAATATAGAGAATAGGATAGGATAGAGGATAGGACAGGATAGAGGATAGGATAGGATAGAGGATAGGATAGGATAGAAGATATGATAGGATAGGATAGAGGATATGATATGCTAGTATAGAGGATAGTATAGGATTGAGGATAGGATAGGATAGAGGATAGGATAGGATTGAGGATAGCATAGGATTGAGGATAGGATAGGATAGAGAATAGGATAGGATAGAGGATAGGATAGGATAGAGGATAGGATAGAGGATAGGATAGAGGATTGGATAGGATTGAGGATATTATGGGATAGAGGATAGGATAGGTTAGGATAGGATAGTATAGAGGATAGGATAGGATAGAGGATAGGATAGGATAGACGATAGGATGGGATATAGGATAGGATAGAGAATAGGATAGAGGATAGGATAGAGGATAGGATAGAGGATAGGATAGGATATATGATACTATAGGATGGAGAATACGATGTTATAGAGGATAGTATACGATAGAGGATAGGATAGGGTAGAGGATAGGATAAGATAGATGATAGGATAGGGTAGATAATAGGATAAGATAGAGGATAGGATAGAATAGAGTACAGGATAGTATAGAGGATAAGATAATAAAGAGAATAGGATAGGATAGAGGATAGGATAGGATAGAGGATAAGATAATATAGGGAATAGGATAGGATAGAGGATATGCCAGGATAGAGGATAGGATAGGATAGAGTACAGGAGAGTATAGAGGATAAGATAATATAGAGAATAGGATAGGATAGAGGATAGGACAGGATAGAGGATAGGATAGGATAGAGGATAGGACAGGATGGCGGATAGGATAGGATAGAGTACAGGATAGTATAGAGGATAAGATAATATAGAGAATAGGATAGGATAGAGGATAGGACAGGATAGAGGATAGGATAGGGTAGAGGATAGGATAGTATAGAGGATAAGATAATATAGAGAATAGGATAGGATAGAGGATAGGACAGGATAGAGGATAGGATAGGGTAGAGGATAGGATAGGATAGAGGATAGCATAGGATAGAGGATATGATAAGCTAGGATAGAGGATAGGATAGGATTGAGGATAGCATAGGATTGAGGATAGGATAATACAGAGAAAAGGATGGGATAGAGGATAGGATAGGATAGAGGATAGGATGGAGGATAGGATAGAGGATTGGATAGGATTGAGGATATTATTGGATAGAGAATAGGATAGGATAGGATAGTATAGAGGATAGGATAGAATAGAGTACAGGATATTATAGAGGATAAGATAATATAGAGAATAGGATAGGATAGAGGATAGGAGAGGATAGAGGATAGCATAGGATAGAGGATAGGATAGGATAGAGTATAGGATAGGATAGAGAATAGAATACGATAGAGGATAGAATAGGATAGAGGATAGGATAGTATAGAGAATAGAATAGGATAGAGGATAGGATAGGATTGAGGATAGGATAGGATAGATGATAGGATAGAGGATTGGATGGGATAGAGGATACGATACGATAGAGGATCGGATAGGATAGAGGGTAGAATAGAGAATTGGATGGCATAGAGGATACGATACGATAGAGGATAGGATAGGATAGAGGATAGGATATTATAGAGGATAGGATAGGATAGACGATAGGATAGGGGATTGGATAGGATAGAGGATATGATAGGATAGAGGATAGGATAGGATAGAGGATAGGATAGGATAGAGGATAGGATAGGACAGAGGATACCATACGATAGAGGATATGCTAGGATAGACGGTAGGATAGAGAATTGGATAGGATAGAGGATAGGATAGGATAGACGATAGGATAGGGGATTGGATAGGATAGAGGATATGATAGGATAGAGGATAGGATAGGATAGAGGATAGGATAGGATAGAGGATAGGATAGGACAGAGGATAGGATAGGATAGAGGATAGGATAGGGTAGAGGATAAGATACGATAGAGGATAGGATAGGATAGAGTACAGGATAGTATAGAGGATAAGATAATATAGAGAATAGGATAGGATAGAGGATAGGACAGGATGGAGGATAGGATAGGATAGAGTACAGGATAGTATAGAGGATAAGATAATATAGAGAATAGGATAGGATAGAGGATAGGACAGGATAGAGGATAGGATAGGATAGAGGATAGGATAGGATGGAGGATAGGATGGAGGATAGGATAGGATAGAGGATAGGATAGGATAGAGGATAGGATAGTATAGAGAATAGAATAGGATAGAGGATAGGATAGGATTGAGGATAGGATAGGATAGATGATAGGATAGAGGTTTGGATAGGATAGAGGATACGATACGATAGAGGATAGGATAGGATAGATGATAGGATAGGATAGAGGATAGGATAGGATAGAGGATATGATAAGATAGGATAGAGGATAGGATAGGATAGAGGATAGGACAGGATAGATGATAGGATAGGATAGAGGATAGGATAGGATAGGATGGAGGATAGGATAGGATAGAGTATAGGATAGGATAGAGAATAGAATACGATAGAGGATAGGATAGGATAGAGGATAGGATAGTATAGAGAATAGAATAGGATAGAGGATAGGATAGGATTGAGGATAGGATAGGATAGATGATAGGATAGAGGATTGGATGGGATAGAGGATACGATACGATAGAGGATAGGATAGCATAGGGGGTAGGATAGAGAATTGGATGGCATAGAGGATACGATACGATACAGGATAGGATAGGATAGAGGATAGGATAGGATAGAGGATAGGATAGGATAGAGGATAGGATAGGATAGAGGATAGGATAGGATAGAGGATAGGATAGGATAGAGGATAGGATAGGATAGAGGATAGGATAGGATAGAGGATAGGATAGGATAGAGGATAGGATAGGATAGAGGATAGGATAGGATAGAGGATAGGATAGGATAGAGGATAGGATAGGATAGAGGATAGGATAGGATAGAGGATAGGATAGGATAGAGGATAGGATAGGATAGAGGATAGGATAGGATAGAGGATAGGATAGGATAGAGGATAGGATAGGATAGAGGATAGGATAGGATAGACGATAGGATAGGGGATTGGATAGGATAGAGGATATGATAGGATAGAGGATAGGATAAGATAGAGGATAGGATAGGATAGAGGATAGGATAGGACAGAGGATAGGATAGGATAAAGGATAGGATAGGGTAGAGGCTAAGATACGATAGAGGATAGGATAGGATAGAGTACAGGATAGTATAGAGGATAAGATAATATAGAGAATAGGATAGGATAGAGGATAGGACAGGATGGAGGATAGGATAGGATAGAGTACAGGATAGTATAGAGGATAAGATAATATAGAGAATAGGATAGGATAGAGGATAGGACAGGATAGAGGATAGGATAGGATACAGGATAGGATAGGATGGAGGATAGGATGGAGGATAGGATAGGATAGAGGATAGGATAGGATAGAGGATAGGATAGTATAGAGAATAGAATAGGATAGAGGATAGGATAGGATTGAGGATAGGATAGGATAGATGATAGGATAGAGGTTTGGATAGGATAGAGGATACGATACGATAGAGGATAGGATAGGATAGATGATAGGATAGGATAGAGGATAGGATAGGATAGAGGATATGATAAGATAGGATAGAGGATAGGATAGGATAGAGGATAGGACAGGATAGAGGATAGGATAGGATAGAGGATAGGATAGGATAGGATGGAGGATAGGATAGGATAGAGTATAGGATAGGATAGAGAATAGAATACGATAGAGGATAGGATAGGATAGAGGATAGGATAGTATAGAGAATAGAATAGGATAGAGGATAGGATAGGATTGAGGATAGGATAGGATAGATGATAGGATAGAGGATTGGATGGGATAGAGGATAGGATAGGATAGACGATAGGATAGGGGATTGGATAGGATAGAGGATATGATAGGATAGAGGATAGGATAAGATAGAGGATAGGATAGGATAGAGGATAGGATAGGACAGAGGATAGGATAGGATAAAGGATAGGATAGGGTAGAGGCTAAGATACGATAGAGGATAGGATAGGATAGAGTACAGGATAGTATAGAGGATAAGATAATATAGAGAATAGGATAGGATAGAGGATAGGACAGGATGGAGGATAGGATAGGATAGAGTACAGGATAGTATAGAGGATAAGATAATATAGAGAATAGGATAGGATAGAGGATAGGACAGGATAGAGGATAGGATAGGATAGAGGATAGGATAGGATGGAGGATAGGATGTTGGATAGGATAGGATAGAGGATAGGATAGGATAGAGGATAGGATAGTATAGAGAATAGAATAGGATAGAGTATAGTATAGGATTGAGGATAGGATAGGATAGATGATAGGATAGAGGTTTGGATAGGATAGAGGATACGATACGATAGAGGATAGGATAGGATAGATGATAGTATAGGATAGAGGATAGGATAGGATAGAGGATATGATAAGCTAGGATAGAGGATAGGATAGGATTGAGGATAGGATAGGATAGAGGATAGGATAGGATAGAGGATAGGATAGGATAGAGGATAGGATAGAGGATTGGATAGGATTGAGGATATTATGGGATAGAGGATAGGATAGGATAGGATAGGATAGAGGATATGATAAGCTAGGATAGAGGATAGGATAGGATTGAGGATAGGATAGAATAGAGGACAGGATAGTATAGAGGATAAGATAATATAGAGAATAGGATAGGATAGAGGATAGGACAGGATAGAGGATAGGATAGGATAGAGGATAGGATAGGATAGAGGATAGGATAGGATAGATGATAGGATAGAGGATTGGATAGGATAGAGGATACGATACGATAGAGGATAAGATAGGATAGAGGGTAGGATAGAGAATTGGATAAGGATAGAGGATACGATACGATAGAGGATAGGATAGGATAGAGGATGGGATAGGACAGAGGATAGGATAGGATAGAGGATAGAATAGGATAGAGGATAGGATAGGATTGAGGATAGGATAGGATAGATGATAGGATAGAGGATTGGATAGGATAGAGGATACGATACGATAGAGGATAGGATAGGATAGAGGGTAGGATAGAGAATTGAATAGGATTGAGGATAATATGGGATAGAGGATAGGATAGGATAGGATAGGATAGAGGATAAGATAGGATATATGATATTATAGGATGGAGGATACGATATTATAGAGGATAGGATAGGGTAGAGAATAGGATAAGATAGAGGATAGGATAGAATAGAGTACAGGATAGTATAGAGGATAAGATAATATAGAGAATAGGATAGGATAGATGATAGGACATGATAGAGGATAGGATAGGATAGAGGATGGGATAGGATAGAGGATAGGATAGTATAGAGAATAGAATAGGATAGAGGATAGGATAGGACAGAGGATAGGATAGGACAGAGGATAGGATAGGATAGAGGAGAGGATAGGATAGAAGATAGGATAGGATAGAGTACAGGATAGTATAGAGGATAAGATAATATAGAGAATATAATAGGTTAGAGGATAGGACAGGATAGAGGATAGGATACTATAGAGGATAGGATAGTATAGAGAATAGAATAGGATAGAGGATAGGATAGGATTGAGGATAGGATAGGATAGATGATAGGATAGAGGATTGGATAGGATAGAGGATAGGATACGATAGAGGATAGGATAGGATAGAAGGTAGGATAGAGAATTGGATGGGATAGAGGATACGATATGATAGAGGATAGGATAGGATAGAGGATGGGATAGGACAGAGGATAGGATAGGATAGAGGATTGAATAGGATAGAGGATAGGATAGGATTGAGGATAGGATAGGATAGATGATAGGATAGAGGATTGGATAGGATAGAGGATACGATACGATAGAGGATAGGATAGGATAGAGGGTAGGATAGAGAATTGAATAGGATTGAGGATATTATGGGATAGAGGATAGGATAGGATAGGATAGGATAGAGGATAGGATAGGATAGAGGATAGGATAGGATAGAGGATAGGATAGGATAGAGGATAGGGTAGGATAGAGGATAGGATAGGATAGAGGATAGGATAGGATATAGGATATGATAGGCTAGGATAGAGGATAGGATAGGATTGTGGATAGGATAGGATATAGGATATGATAGGCTAGGATAGAGGATAGGATAGGATAGATGATAGGATAGAGAATTGGATGGGATAGAGGATACGATACGATAGAGGATAGGATAGGATGGAGAATGGGATAGGACAGAGGATAGGATAGGATAGAGGATAGGATAGGATAGAGGATAGGATAGGATAGAGGATAGGATAGGATAGAGGATAGGATAGGATAGAGGAAATGATAGGCTAGGATAGAGGATTGGATAGGATAGAGGATACCATACGATAGAGGATAGGCTAGGATAGAGGGTAGGATAGAGAATTGGATAGGATAGAGGATAGGATAGGATAGAGGATAGGATAGGATTGAGGATCGGATAGGATAGAGGATAGGATAGGATAGACGATAGGATAGAGGATATTACACGATGGAGGATAGGATATGATTGAGGATAGGATATGGTAGAGGATAGGATAAGATAGAGGATAGGATAGAATAGAGTACAGGATAGTATAGAGGATAAGATAATATAGAGAATAGGATAGGATAGAGGATAGGACAGGATAGAGGATAGGATAGGATAGAGGATAGGATAGGATAGAGGATAGGATAGGATAGAGGATAGGATAGGATATATGATATTATAGGATCGAGGATACGATATTATAGAGGATAGGTTAGGATACACGATAGGATAGGGGATTGGATAGGATAGAGGATATCATAGGATAGAGGATAGGATAGGATAGAGGATAGGATAGGACAGAGGATAGGATAAGCTAGAGAATAGGATAGGATAGAGGATAGGATAGGGTAGAGGATAGGATAGAGGATAAGATACGATAGAGGATAGGATAGGATAAGGAATAGGATAGGATAGAGGAAATGATAGGATAGAGTATTGGATAGGATTGAGGATAGGACAGGATAGAGGATAGGATAGGGTAGAGGATAGGATAGGATTGAGGATAGGATAGTATAGAGAATAGAATAGGAAGGAGGATAGGATAGGATTGAGGATAGGATAGGATAGATGATAGGATAGAGGATTGGATAGGATAGAGGATGCGATACGATAGAGGATAGGATAGGATAGAGGGTAGGATAGAGAATTGGATGGGATAGAGGATACGATACGATATAGGATAGGATAGGATAGAGGATGGGATAGGACAGAGGATAGGATAGGATAGAGGATAGGATAGGATAGAGGATATGATAGCCTAGGATAGAGGATAGGATAGCATTGAGGATAGGATAGGATAGAGGATAGGATAGGATTGAGGATAGGATAGGATAGAGAGTAGGATAGCGTAGAGGATAGGATAGGATAGAGGATAGGATAGGGGATTGGATAGGATTGAGGGTATTATGGGATAGAGGATAGGATAGGATAGGATAGGATAGAGGATAGGATAGGATATATGATACTATAGAATGGAGGATACGATATTATAGAGGATAGTATACTATAGAGGATAGGATAGGGTAGAGGATAGTATAAGATAGAGGATAGGATAGAATAGAGTACAGGATAGTATAGTGGATAAGATAATATAGAGAATAGGGTAGGATAGAGGATAGGACAGGATAGAGGATAGGATAGGATAGAGGATAGGATAGGATAGATGATAGGACAGGATAGAGGATAGGATAGGATAGAAGATAGGATAGGAAAGAGGATAGGATAGTATAGAGAATAGAATGGGATAGAGGATAGGATAGGATAGAGGATAGGATAGGATAGATGATAGGATAGAGGATTGGATAGGATAGAGGATACGATACGATAGAGGATAGGATAGGATAGAGGGTAGGATAGAGAATTGGATGGGATAGAGGATAAGATAATATAGAGAATAGGATAGGATAGAGGATAGGACAGGATAGAGGATAGGATAGGATAGAGGATAGGATAGGATAGAGGATAGGATAGGATAGAGGATAGGATAGGATATATGATATTATAGGATGGAGGATACGATATTATAGAGGATAGGATAGGATAGACGATAGGATAGAGGATATTATACGATGGAGGATAGGATAGGATTGAGGATAGGATAAGGTAGAGGATAGGATAGAATAGAGTACAGGATAGTATAGAGGATAAGATAATATAGAGAATAGGATAGGATAGAGGATAGGACAGGATAGAGGATAGGATAGGATAGAGGATAGGATAGGATAGAGGATAGGATAGGATATAGGATATGATAGGCTAGGATAGAGGATAGGATAGGATTGAAGATAGGATAGGATATAGGATATGATAGGCTAGGATAGAGTATAGGATAGGATAGATGATAGGATAGAGGATAGGATAGGATATAGGATATGATAGGCTAGGATAGAGGATAGGATAGGATAGAGGATACGATACGATAAAGGATAGGATAGCATAGAGAATGGGATAGGACAGAGGATAGGATAGGATAGAGGATAGGATAGGATGGAGGATAGGATAGGACAGAGGATAGGATAGGGTAGAGAATAGGATAGGATAGAGGATAGGATAGGGTAGAGGATAGGATAAGATAGAGGATAGGGTAGGATAGAGGGTAGGATAGAGAAGTGGATAGGATAGAGGATAGGATAGGATAGAGGATAGGATAGGATTGAGGATCGGATAGGATAGAGGATAGGATAGGATAGACGATAGGATAGAGGATATTATACGATGGAGGATTGGATAGGATTGAGGATAGGATAAGACAGAGGATAGGATAGAATAGAGTACAGGATAGTATAGAGGATAAGATAATATAGAGAATAGGATAGCATAGAGGATAGGACAGGATAGAGGATAGGATAGGATAGAGGATAGGATAGGATAGAGGATAGGATAGGATATAGGATATGATAGGCTAGGATAGAGGATAGGATAGGATTGAGGATAGGATAGGATTGAGGATAGGATAGGATATAGGATATGATAGGCTAGGATAGAGGATAGGATAGGATTGAGGATAGGATAGGATTGAGGATAGGATAGGATATAGGATATGATAGGCTAGGATAGAGGATAGGATAGGATAGATGATAGGATAGAGAATTGGATGGGATAGAGGATACGATACGATAGAGGATAGGATAGGATAGAGGATGGGATAGGACAGAGGATAGGATAGGATAGAGAATAGGATAGTGATAGAGGATAGGATAGGATAGAGGATAGGATAGAGGATTGGATAGGATTGAGGATATTATGGGATAGACGATTGGATAGGATAGGATAGGATAGAGGATACGATACGATAGAGGATAGGATAGGATAGAGGATGGGATAGGACAGAGGATAGGGTAGGATAGAGGATAGAATAGGATAGAGGATAGGATAGGATTGAGGATAGGATAGGATAGATGATTGGTTAGGATAGAGGATACGATACGATAGAGGATAAGATACGATAGAGGGTAGGATAGAGAATTGGATGGGATAGAGGATACGATACGATAGAGGATAGGATAGGATAGAGGATGGGATAGGACAGAGGATAGGATAGGATAGGGGATAGAATAGGATAGAGGATAGGATAGGATTGAGGATAGGATAGGATAGAGGATAGGATAGGATAGAGGATAGGATAGGATAGAGGATAGGATAGGATATACGATATTATAGGATGGAGGATACGATATTATAGAGGATGGTATAGGATAGAGGGTAGGATAGGATATAGGGTAGGATAGAGAATTGGACAGGATAGAGGATACGATACGATAGCGGATAGGATAGGATGGAGGATAGGATAGGACAGAGGATAGGATAGGATAGAGGATAGGATTGGATAGAGGATATGATAGGATAGAGGATAGGATAGGATTGAGGATAGCATAGGATTGAGGATAGGGTAGGATAGAGAATAGGATAGGATAGAGGATAATATAGGATAGAGGATAGGATAGAGGATAAGATACGATAGAGGATAGGATAGGATAAGGAATAGGATAGGATAGAGGAAATGATAGGATAGAGTATAGGATAGGATTGAGGATAGGACAGGATAGAGGATAGGATAGGATAGAGGATAGGATAGGACAGAGGATAGGATAGGATAGAGGATAGGATAGGATAGAGGATAGGATAGGGTAGAGGATTGGATAAGATAGAGGATAGGGTAGGATAGATGATGGGATAGAGGATTGGATAGGATAGAGGATACCATACGATAGAGGATAGGCTAGGATAGAGGGTAAGATAGAGAATTGGCTAGGATAGAGGATAGGATAGGATAGAGGATAGGATAGGATTGAGGATCGAATAGGATAGAGGATAGGATAGGATAGACGATAGGATAGAGGATATTATACGATGGAGGATAGGATAGGATTGAGGATAGGATAAGATAGAGGATAGGATAGAATAGAGTACAGGATAGTATAGAGGATAAGATAATATAGAGAATAGGATAGGATAGAGGATAGGACAGGATAGAGGATAGGATAGGATAGTGGATGGGATAGGACAGAGGATAGGATAGGATAGAGGATAGGATAGGATAGAGGATAGGATAGGATAGAGGATAGGATAGGATAGAGGATAGGATAGGATAGAGGATATGATAGGCTAGGATAGAGGATAGGATAGGATTGAGGATAGGATAGGATAGAGTACAGGATAGTATAGAGGATAAGATAATATAGAGAATAGGATAGGATAGAGGATAGGACAGGATGGAGGATAGGATAGGATAGAGTACAGGATAGTATAGAGGATAAGATAATATAGAGAATAGGATAGGATAGAGGATAGGACAGGATAGAGGATAGGATAGGATAGATGATAGGATAGGATAGAGGATAGGATAGGATAGAGGATATGATAAGCTAGGATAGAGGATAGGATAGGATTGAGGATAGGATAGGATAGAGGATAGGATAGGATAGAGGATAGGATAGAGGATTGGATAGGATTGAAGATATTATGGGATAGAGGATAGGATAGGATAGGATAGGATAGAGGATAGGATAGGATAGAGGATATGATAGGATAGAGGATAGGATAGGATAGGATATATGATACTATAGGATGGAGGATACGATATTATAGAGGATAGTATAGGTTAGAGGATAGGATAGGGTAGAGGATAGGATAAGATAGAGGATAGGATAGAATAGAGTACAGGATAGTATAGAGGATAAGATAATATAGAGAATAGGATAGGATAGAGGATAGGACAGGATAGAGGATAGGATAGGATAGAGGATAGGATAGGATAGAGGATAGGATAGGATAGATGATAGGATAGAAGATTGGATAAGGATAGAGGATTCGATACGATAGAGGATAGGATAGGATAGAAGATAGGATAGGATAGAGTATAAGATAGGATAGAGGATAGGATAGGATATATGATACTATAGGATGGAGGATACGATATTATAGAGGATAGGATAGGGTAGAGGATAGGATAAGATAGAGGATAGGATAGGATTGAGGATAGGATAGGATAGATGATAGGATAGAGGATTGGATGGGATAGAGGATACGATACGATAGAGGATAGGGTAGGATAGAGGGTAGGATAGGATAGAGAATAGGATAGGATATATGATACTATAGGATGAAGGATACGATATTATAGAGGATAGTATAGGATAGAGGATAGGATAGGGTAGAGTATAGGATAAGATAGAGGATAGGATAGGGTAGAGGATAGGATAAGATAGAGGATAGGATAGAATAGAGGATAGGACAGGATAGAGGATAGGATAGGATAGAGGATAGGATAGGATAGAAGATATGATAGGATAGGATAGAGGATATGATATGCTAGTATAGAGGATAGTATAGGATTGAGGATAGGATAGGATAGAGGATAGGATAGGATTGAGGATAGCATAGGATTGAGGATAGGATAGGATAGAGAATAGGATAGGATAGAGGATAGGATAGGATAGAGGATTGGATAGGATTGAGGATATTATGGGATAGAGGATAGGATAGGATAGGATAGGATAGTATAGAGGATAGGATAGGATAGAGGATAGGATAGGATAGACGATAGGATGGGATATAGGATAGGATAGAGGATAGGATAGAGGATAGGATAGAGGATAGGATAGAGGATAGGATAGGATATATGATACTATAGGATGGAGAATACGATATTATAGAGGATAGTATACGATAGAGGATAGGATAGGGTAGAGGATAGGATAAGATAGATGATAGGATAGGGTAGATAATAGGATAAGATAGAGGATAGGATAGAATAGAGTACAGGATAGTATAGAGGATAAGATAATAAAGAGAATAGGATAGGATAGAGGATAGGATAGGATAGAGGATAGGATAGGATAGAGGATAGGATAGGATAGAGGATAGGATAGGATAGAGGATAGGATAGGATAGAGGATAGGATAGGATAGAGGATAGGATAGGATAGACGATAGGATGGGATATAGGATAGGATAGAGGATAGGATAGAGGATAGGATAGAGGATAGGATAGAGGATAGGATAGGATATATGATACTATAGGATGGAGAATACGATATTATAGAGGATAGTATACGATAGAGGATAGGATAGGGTAGAGGATAGGATAAGATAGATGATAGGATAGGGTAGATAATAGGATAAGATAGAGGATAGGATAGAATAGAGTACAGGATAGTATAGAGGATAAGATAATAAAGAGAATAGGATAGGATAGAGGATAGGATAGGATAGAGGATAGGATAGGATAGAGGATAGGATAGGATAGAGGATAGGATAGGATAGAGGATAGGATAGGATAGAGGATAGGATAGGATAGAGGATAAGATAATATAGGGAATAGGATAGGATAGAGGATATGCCAGGATAGAGGATAGGATAGGATAGAGTACAGGATAGTATAGAGGATAAGATAATATAGAGAATAGGATAGGATAGAGGATAGGACAGGATAGAGGATAGGATAGGATAGAGGATAGGACAGGATGGCGGATAGGATAGGATAGAGTACAGGATAGTATAGAGGATAAGATAATATAGAGAATAGGATAGGATAGAGGATAGGACAGGATAGAGGATAGGATAGGGTAGAGGATAGGATAGTATAGAGGATAAGGTAATATAGAGAATAGGATAGGATAGAGGATAGGACAGGGTAGAGGATAGGATAGGGTAGAGGATAGGATAGGATAGAGGATAGCATAGGATAGAGGATATGATAAGCTAGGATAGAGGATAGGATAGGATTGAGGATAGGATAGGATAGAGCATATGATAGGATAGAGGATAGGATAGGATAGATGATAGGCTAGGATAGAGGATAGGATAGGATAGAGGATAGGCTGGATAGAGGATAGGATAGGACAGAGGATACCATACGATAGAGGATATGCTAGGATAGACGGTAGGATAGAGAATTGGATAGGATAGAGGATACGATACGATAGAGGATAGGGTAGGGTATATGATATTATGGGATGGAGGATAGGATAGGATAGACGATAGGATGGGGGATTGGATAGGATAGAGGATATGATAGGATAGAGGATAGGACAGGACAGAGGATAGGATAGGACAGAGGATAGGATAGGATAGAGGAGAGGATAGGATAGACGATAGGATAGGATAGAGTACAGGATAGTATAGAGGATAAGATAATATAGAGAATAGGATAGGATAGAGGATAGGACACGATAGAGGATAGGATAGGATAGAGGATAGGATAGGATAGGATGGAGGATAGGATAGGATAGAGTATAGGATAGGATAGAGAATAGAATACGATAGAGGATAGGATAGGATAGAGGATAGGATAGTATAGAGAATAGAATAGGATAGAGGATAGGATAGGATTGAGGATAGGATAGGATAGATGATAGGATAGAGGATTGGATGGGATAGAGGATACGATACGATAGAGGATAGGATAGGATAGAGGGTAGGATAGAGAATTGGATGGCACAGAGGATACGATACGATACAGGATAGGATAGGATAGAGGATAGGATAGGATAGAGGATAGGATAGGATAGACGATAGGATAGGGGATTGGATAGGATAGAGGATATGATAGGATAGAGTACAGGATAGTATAGAGGATAAGATAGTATAGAGAATAGGATAGGATAGAGGATAGGACAGGATGGAGGATAGGATAGGATAGAGTACAGGATAGTATAGAGGATAAGATAATATAGAGAATAGGATAGGATAGAGGATAGGACAGGATAGAGGATAGGATAGGATAGAGGATAGGATAGGATGGAGGATAGGATGGAGGATAGGATAGGATAGAGGATAGGATAGGATAGAGGATAGGATAGTATAGAGAAGAGAATAGGATAGAGGATAGGATAGGATTGAGGATAGGATAGGATAGATGATAGGATAGAGGTTTGGATAGGATAGAGGATACGATACGATAGAGGATAGGATAGGATAGATGATAGGATAGGATAGAGGATAGGATAGGATAGAGGATATGATAAGATAGGATAGAGGATAGGATAGGATAGACGATAGGATAGGGGATTGGATAGGATAGAGGATATGATAGGATAGAGTACAGGATAGTATAGAGGATAAGATAATATAGAGAATAGGATAGGATAGAGGATAGGACAGGATGGAGGATAGGATAGGATAGAGTACAGGATAGTATAGAGGATAAGATAATATAGAGAATAGGATAGGATAGAGGATAGGACAGGATAGAGGATAGGATAGGATAGAGGATAGGATAGGATGGAGGATAGGATGGAGGATAGGATAGGATAGAGGATAGGATAGGATAGAGGATAGGATAGTATAGAGAATAGAATAGGATAGAGGATAGGATAGGATTGAGGATAGGATAGGATAGATGATAGGATAGAGGTTTGGATAGGATAGAGGATACGATACGATAGAGGATAGGATAGGATAGATGATAGGATAGGATAGAGGATAGGATAGGATAGAGGATATGATAAGATAGGATAGAGGATAGGATAGGATAGAGGATAGGACAGGATAGAGGATAGGATAGGATAGAGGATATAATAGGATAGGATGGAGGATAGGATAGGATAGAGTATAGGATAGGATAGAGAATAGAATACGATAGAGGATAGGATAGGATAGTGGATAGGATAGTATAGAGAATAGAATAGGATAGAGGATAGGATAGGATAGAGGATAGGATAGGATAGAGGATAGGATAGGATAGAGGATAGGATAGGATAGAGGATAGGATAGGATAGAGGATAGGATAGGATAGAGGATAGGATAGGATAGAGGATAGGATAGGATAGACGATAGGATAGGGGATTGGATAGGATAGAGGATATGATAGGATAGAGGATAGGATAAGATAGAGGATAGGATAGGACAGAGGATACCATACGATAGAGGATATGCTAGGATAGACGGTAGGATAGAGAATTGGATAGGATAGAGGATACGATACGATAGAGGATAGGATAGGGTATATGATATTATGGGATGGAGGATAGGATAGGATAGACGATAGGATGGGGGATTGGATAGGATAGAGGATATGATAGGATAGAGGATAGGACAGGACAGAGGATAGGATAGGACAGAGGATAGGATAGGATAGAGTAGAGGATAGGATAGACGATAGGATAGGATAGAGTACAGGATAGTATAGAGGATAAGATAATATAGAGAATAGGATAGGATAGAGGATAGGACACGATAGAGGATAGGATAGGATAGAGGATAGGATAGGATAGGATGGAGGATAGGATAGGATAGAGTATAGGATAGGATAGAGAATAGAATACGATAGAGGATAGGATAGGATAGAGGATAGGATAGTATAGAGAATAGAATAGGATAGAGGATAGGATAGGATTGAGGATAGGATAGGATAGATGATAGGATAGAGGATTGGATGGGATAGAGGATACGATACGATAGAGGATAGGATAGGATAGAGGGTAGGATAGAGAATTGGATGGCATAGAGGATACGATACGATACAGGATAGGATAGGATAGAGGATAGGATAGGATAGAGGATAGGATAGGATAGAGGATAGGATGGGATAGACGATAGGATAGGGGATTGGATAGGATAGAGGATATGATAGGATAGAGGATAGGATAGGATAGAGGATAGGATAGGATAGAGGATAGGATAGGACAGAGGATAGGATAGGATAGAGGATAGGATAGGGTAGAGGATAAGATACGATAGAGAATAGGATAGGATAGAGGATAGGACAGGATGGAGGATAGGATAGGATAGAGTACAGGATAGTATAGAGGATAAGATAATATAGAGAATAGGATAGGATAGAGGATAGGACAGGATAGAGGATAGGATAGGATAGAGGATAGGATAGGATGGAGGATAGGATGGAGGATAGGATAGGATAGAGGATAGGATAGGATAGAGGATAGGATAGTATAGAGAAGAGAATAGGATAGAGGATAGGATAGGATTGAGGATAGGATAGGATAGATGATAGGATAGAGGTTTGGATAGGATAGAGGATACGATACGATAGAGGATAGGATAGGATAGATGATAGGATAGGATAGAGGATAGGATAGGATAGAGGATATGATAAGATAGGATAGAGGATAGGATAGGATAGACGATAGGATAGGGGATTGGATAGGATAGAGGATATGATAGGATAGAGTACAGGATAGTATAGAGGATAAGATAATATAGAGAATAGGATAGGATAGAGGATAGGACAGGATGGAGGATAGGATAGGATAGAGTACAGGATAGTATAGAGGATAAGATAATATAGAGAATAGGATAGGATAGAGGATAGGACAGGATAGAGGATAGGATAGGATAGAGGATAGGATAGGATGGAGGATAGGATGGAGGATAGGATAGGATAGAGGATAGGATAGGATAGAGGATAGGATAGTATAGAGAATAGAATAGGATAGAGGATAGGATAGGATTGAGGATAGGATAGGATAGATGATAGGATAGAGGTTTGGATAGGATAGAGGATACGATACGATAGAGGATAGGATAGGATAGATGATAGGATAGGATAGAGGATAGGATAGGATAGAGGATATGATAAGATAGGATAGAGGATAGGATAGGATAGAGGATAGGACAGGATAGAGGATAGGATAGGATAGAGGATATAATAGGATAGGATGGAGGATAGGATAGGATAGAGTATAGGATAGGATAGAGAATAGAATACGATAGAGGATAGGATAGGATAGAGGATAGGATAGTATAGAGAATAGAATAGGATAGAGGATAGGATAGGATAGAGGATAGGATAGGATAGAGGATAGGATAGGATAGAGGATAGGATAGGATAGAGGATAGGATAGGATAGAGGATAGGATAGGATAGAGGATAGGATAGGATAGAGGATAGGATAGGATAGACGATAGGATAGGGGATTGGATAGGATAGAGGATATGATAGGATAGAGGATAGGATAAGATAGAGGATAGGATAGGACAGAGGATACCATACGATAGAGGATATGCTAGGATAGACGGTAGGATAGAGAATTGGATAGGATAGAGGATACGATACGATAGAGGATAGGATAGGGTATATGATATTATGGGATGGAGGATAGGATAGGATAGACGATAGGATGGGGGATTGGATAGGATAGAGGATATGATAGGATAGAGGATAGGACAGGACAGAGGATAGGATAGGACAGAGGATAGGATAGGATAGAGGAGAGGATAGGATAGACGATAGGATAGGATAGAGTACAGGATAGTATAGAGGATAAGATAATATAGAGAATAGGATAGGATAGAGGATAGGACAGGATAGAGGATAGGATAGGATAGAGGATAGGATAGGATGGAGGATAGGATGGAGGATAGGATAGGATAGAGGATAGGATAGGATAGATGATAGGATAGAAGATTGGATAAGGATAGAGGATTCGATACGATAGAGGATAGGATAGGATAGAGGATAGGATAGGATAGAGGATAAGATAGGATAGAGGATAGGATAGGATATATGATACTATAGGATGGAGGATACGATATTATAGAGGATAGGATAGGGTAGAGGATAGGATAAGATAGAGGATAGGATAGGATTGAGGATAGGATAGGATAGATGATAGGATAGAGGATTGGATGGGATAGAGGATACGATACGATAGAGGATAGGGTAGGATAGAGGGTAGGATAGGATAGAGAATAGGATAGAGGATAGGATAGAGGATAGGATAGAGGATAGGATAGAGGATAGGATAGGATATATGATACTATAGGATGGAGAATACGATATTATAGAGGATAGTATACGATAGAGGATAGGATAGGGTAGAGGATAGGATAAGATAGATGATAGGATAGGGTAGATAATAGGATAAGATAGAGGATAGGATAGAATAGAGTACAGGATAGTATAGAGGATAAGATAATAAAGAGAATAGGATAGGATAGAGGATAGGATAGGATAGAGGATAGGATAGGATAGAGGATAGGATAGGATAGAGGATAGGATAGGATAGAGGATAGGATAGGATAGGATAGAGGATAGGATAGGATAGAGGATAGGATAGGATAGAGGATAGGATAGGATAGAGGATAGGATAGGATAGAGGATAGGATAGGATAGAGGATAGGATAGGATAGAGGATAGGATAGGATAGAGGATAGGATAGGATAGAGGATAGGATAGGATAGAGGATAGGATAGGATAGAGGATAGGATAGGATAGAGGATAGGATAGGATAGGATAGAGGATAGGATAGGATAGAGGATAGGATAGGATAGAGGATAGGATAGGATAGAGGATAGGATAGGATAGAGGATAGGATAGGATAGAGGATAGGATAGGATAGACGATAGGATAGGGGATTGGATAGGATAGAGGATATGATAGGATAGAGGATAGGATAAGATAGAGGATAGGATAGGATAGAGGATAGGATAGGACAGAGGATAGGATAGGATAAAGGATAGGATAGGGTAGAGGCTAAGATACGATAGAGGATAGGATAGGATAGAGTACAGGATAGTATAGAGGATAAGATAATATAGAGAATAGGATAGGATAGAGGATAGGACAGGATGGAGGATAGGATAGGATAGAGTACAGGATAGTATAGAGGATAAGATAATATAGAGAATAGGATAGGATAGAGGATAGGACAGGATAGAGGATAGGATAGGATAGAGGATAGGATAGGATGGAGGATAGGATGGAGGATAGGATAGGATAGAGGATAGGATAGGATAGAGGATAGGATAGTATAGAGAATAGAATAGGATAGAGGATAGGATAGGATTGAGGATAGGATAGGATAGATGATAGGATAGAGGTTTGGATAGGATAGAGGATACGATACGATAGAGGATAGGATAGGATAGATGATAGGATAGGATAGAGGATAGGATAGGATAGAGGATATGATAAGATAGGATAGAGGATAGGATAGGATAGAGGATAGGACAGGATAGAGGATAGGATAGGATAGAGGATAGGATAGGATAGGATGGAGGATAGGATAGGATAGAGTATAGGATAGGATAGAGAATAGAATACGATAGAGGATAGGATAGGATAGAGGATAGGATAGTATAGAGAATAGAATAGGATAGAGGATAGGATAGGATTGAGGATAGGATAGGATAGATGATAGGATAGGATAGAGGATAGGATAGGATAGAGGATAGGATAGGATAGACGATAGGATAGGGGATTGGATAGGATAGAGGATATGATAGGATAGAGGATAGGATAAGATAGAGGATAGGATAGGATAGATTATAGGATAGGACAGAGGATAGGATAGGATAAAGGATAGGATAGGGTAGAGGCTAAGATACGATACAGGATAGGATAGGATAGAGTACAGGATAGTATAGAGGATAAGATAATATAGAGAATAGGATAGGATAGAGGATAGGACAGGATGGGGGATAGGATAGGATAGAGTACAGGATAGTATAGAGGATAAGATAATATAGAGAATAGGATAGGATAGAGGATAGGACAGGATAGAGGATAGGATAGGATAGAGGATAGGATAGGATGGAGGATAGGATGGAGGATAGGATAGGATAGAGGATAGGATAGGATAGATGATAGGATAGAAGATTGGATAAGGATAGAGGATTCGATACGATAGAGGATAGGATAGGATAGAGGATAGGATAGGATAGAGGATAAGATAGGATAGAGGATAGGATAGGATATATGATACTATAGGATGGAGGATACGATATTATAGAGGATAGGATAGGGTAGAGGATAGGATAAGATAGAGGATAGGATAGGATTGAGGATAGGATAGGATAGATGATAGGATAGAGGATTGGATGGGATAGAGGATACGATACGATAGAGGATAGGGTAGGATAGAGGGTAGGATAGGATAGAGAATAGGATAGAGGATAGGATAGAGGATAGGATAGGGGATAGGATAGAGGATAGGATAGGATATATGATACTATAGGATGGAGAATACGATATTATAGAGGATAGTATACGATAGAGGATAGGATAGGGTAGAGGATAGGATAAGATAGATGATAGGATAGGGTAGATAATAGGATAAGATAGAGGATAGGATAGAATAGAGTACAGGATAGTATAGAGGATAAGATAATAAAGAGAATAGGATAGGATAGAGGATAGGATAGGATAGAGGATAGGATAGGATAGGATAGAGGATAGGATAGGATAGAGGATAGGATAGGATAGAGGATAGGATAGGATAGAGGATAGGATAGGATAGAGGATAGGATAGGATAGAGGATAGGATAGGATAGAGTATAGGATAGGATAGAGGATAGGATAGGATAGAGGATAGGATAGGATAGAGGATAGGATAGGATAGAGGATAAGATAATATAGGGAATAGGATAGGATAGAGGATATGCCAGGATAGAGGATAGGATAGGATAGAGTACAGGATAGTATAGAGGATAAGATAATATAGAGAATAGGATAGGATAGAGGATAGGACAGGATAGAGGATAGGATAGGATAGAGGATAGGACAGGATGGCGGATAGGATAGGATAGAGTACAGGATAGTATAGAGGATAAGATAATATAGAGAATAGGATAGGATAGAGGATAGGACAGGATAGAGGATAGGATAGGGTAGAGGATAGGATAGTATAGAGGATAAGATAATATAGAGAATAGGATAGGATAGAGGATAGGACAGGATAGAGGATAGGATAGGGTAGAGGATAGGATAGGATAGAGGATAGCATAGGATAGAGGATATGATAAGCTAGGATAGAGGATAGGATAGGATTGAGGATAGGATAGGATAGAGGATAGGATAGGATAGAGGATAGGATAGAGGATTGGATAGGATTGAGGATATTATGGGATAGAGGATAGGAGAGGATAGGATAGGATAGAGGATAGGATAGGATAGAGCATATGATAGGATAGAGGATAGGATAGGATAGATGATAGGCTAGGATAGAGGATAGGATAGGATAGAGGATAGGATAGGATTGAGGATAGCATAGGATTGAGGATAGGATAATATAGAGAAAAGGATAGGATAGAGGATAGGATAGGATAGAGGATAGGATGGAGGATAGGATAGAGGATTGGATAGGATTGAGGATATTATTGGATAGAGAATAGGATAGGATAGGATAGTATAGAGGATAGGATAGAATAGAGTACAGGATATTATAGAGGATAAGATAATATAGAGAATAGGATAGGATAGAGGATAGGAGAGGATAGAGGATAGGATAGGATAGAGGATAGGATAGGATAGAGTATAGGATAGGATAGAGAATAGAATACGATAGAGGATAGGATAGGATAGAGGATAGGATAGTATAGAGAAAAGAATAGGATAGAGGATAGGATAGGATTGAGGATAGGATAGGATAGATGATAGGATAGAGGATTGGATGGGATAGAGGATACGATACGATAGAGAATCGGATAGGATAGAGGGTAGAATAGAGAATTGGATGGCATAGAGGATACGATACGATAGAGGATAGGATAGGATAGAGGATAGGATAGGATAGAGGATAGGAAAGGATAGAGGATAGGATATTATAGAGGATAGGATAGGATAGACGATAGGATAGGGGATTGGATAGGATAGAGGATATGATAGGATAGAGGATATGATAGGATAGAGGATAGGATAAGATAGAGGATAGGATAGGACAGAGGATACCATACGATAGAGGATATGCTAGGATAGACGGTAGGATAGAGAATTGGATAGGATAGAGGATACGATACGATAGAGGATAGGATAGGGTATATGATATTATGGGATGGAGGATAGGATAGGATAGACGATAGGATGGGGGATTGGATAGGATAGAGGATATGATACGATAGAGGATAGGACAGGACAGAGGATAGGATAGGACAGAGGATAGGATAGGATAGAGGAGAGGATAGGATAGACGATAGGATAGGATAGAGTACAGGATAGTATAGAGGATAAGATAATATAGAGAATAGGATAGGATAGAGGATAGGACACGATAGAGGATAGGATAGGATAGAGGATAGGATAGGAAAGGATGGAGGATAGGATAGGATAGAGTATAGGATAGGATAGAGAATAGAATACGATAGAGGATAGGATAGGATAGAGGATAGGATAGTATAGAGAATAGAATAGGATAGAGGATAGGATAGGATTGAGGATAGGATAGGATAGATGATAGGATAGAGGATTGGATGGGATAGAGGATACGATACGATAGAGGATAGGATAGGATAGAGGGTAGGATAGAGAATTGGATGGCATAGAGGATACGATACGATACAGGATAGGATAGGATAGAGGATAGGATAGGATAGAGGATAGGATAGGATAGACGATAGGATAGGGGATTGGATAGGATAGAGGATATGATAGGATAGAGGATAGGATAGGATAGAGGATAGGATAGGATAGAGGATAGGATAGGACAGAGGATAGGATAGGATAGAGGATAGGATAGGGTAGAGGATAAGATACGATAGAGGATAGGATAGGATAGAGTACAGGATAGTATAGAGGATAAGATAATATAGAGAATAGGATAGGATAGAGGATAGGACAGGATGGAGGATAGGATAGGATAGAGTACAGGATAGTATAGAGGATAAGATAATATAGAGAATAGGATAGGATAGAGGATAGGACAGGATAGAGGATAGGATAGGATAGAGGATAGGATAGGATGGAGGATAGGATGGAGGATAGGATAGGATAGAGGATAGGATAGGATAGAGGATAGGATAGTATAGAGAATAGAATAGGATAGAGGATAGGATAGGATTGAGGATAGGATAGGATAGATGATAGGATAGAGGTTTGGATAGGATAGAGTATAGGATAGGATAGAGAATAGAATACGATAGAGGATAGGATAGGATAGAGGATAGGATAGTATAGAGAATAGAATAGGATAGAGGATAGGATAGGATTGAGGATAGGATAGGATAGATGATAGGATAGAGGATTGGATGGGATAGAGGATACGATACGATAGAGGATAGGATAGCATAGAGGGTAGGATAGAGAATTGGATGGCATAGAGGATACGATACGATACAGGATAGGATAGGATAGAGGATAGGATAGGATAGAGGATAGGATAGGATAGAGGATAGGATAGGATAGAGGATAGGATAGGATAGAGGATAGGATAGGATAGAGGATAGGATAGGATAGAGGATAGGATAGGATAGAGGATAGGATAGGATAGAGGATAGGATAGGATAGGATAGAGGATAGGATAGGATAGAGGATAGGATAGGATAGAGGATAGGATAGGATAGAGGATAGGATAGGATAGAGGATAGGATAGGATAGAGGATAGGATAGGATAGACGATAGGATAGGGGATTGGATAGGATAGAGGATATCATAGGATAGAGGATAGGATAAGATAGAGGATAGGATAGGATAGAGGATAGGATAGTACAGAGGATGGGATAGGATAAAGGATAGGATAGGGTAGAGGCTAAGATACGATAGAGGATAGGATAGGATAGAGTACAGGATAGTATAGAGGATAAGATAATATAGAGAATAGGATAGGATAGAGGATAGGACAGGATGGAGGATAGGATAGGATAGAGTACAGGATAGTATAGAGGATAAGATAATATAGAGAATAGGATAGGATAGAGGATAGGACAGGATAGAGGATAGGATAGGATAGAGGATAGGATAGGATGGAGGATAGGATGGAGGATAGGATAGGAGAGAGGATAGGATAGGATAGAGGATAGGATAGTATAGAGAATAGAATTGGATAGAGGATAGGATAGGATTGAGGATAGGATAGGATAGATGATAGGATAGAGGTTTGGATAGGATAGAGGATACGATACGATAGAGGATAGGATAGGATAGATGATAGGATAGGATAGAGGATAGGATAGGATAGAGGATATGATAAGATAGGATAGAGGATAGGATAGGATAGAGGATAGGACAGGATAGAGGATAGGATAGGATAGAGGATAGGATAGGATAGGATGGAGGATAGGATAGGATAGAGTATAGGATAGGATAGAGAATAGAATACGATAGAGGATAGGATAGGATAGAGGATAGGATAGTATAGAGAATAGAATAGGATAGAGGATAGGATAGGATTGAGGATAGGATAGGATAGATGATAGGATAGAGGATTGGATGGGATAGAGGATACGATACGATAGAGGATAGGATAGCATAGAGGGTAGGATAGAGAATTGGATGGCATAGAGGATACGATACGATACAGGATAGGATAGGATAGAGGATAGGATAGGATAGAGGATAGGATAGGATAGAGGATAGGATAGGATAGAGGATAGGATAGGATAGAGGATAGGATAGGGTAGAGGATAGGATAGGATAGAGGATAGGATAGGATAGAGGATAGGATAGGATAGAGGCTAGGATAGGATAGAGGATAGGATAGGATAGAGGATGGAATAGGATAGACGATAGGATAGGGGATTGGATAGGATAGAGGATATGATAGGATAGAGGATAGGATAAGATAGAGGATAGGATAGGATAGAGGATAGGATAGGACAGAGGATAGGATAGGATAAAGGATAGGATAGGGTAGAGGCTAAGATACGATAGAGGATAGGATAGGATAGAGTACAGGATAGTATAGAGGATAAGATAATATAGAGAATAGGATAGGATAGAGGATAGGACAGGATGGAGGATAGGATAGGATAGAGTACAGGATAGTATAGAGGATAAGATAATATAGAGAATAGGATAGGATAGAGGATAGGACAGGATAGAGGATAGGATAGGATAAAGGATAGGATAGGATGGAGGATAGGATGTTGGATAGGATAGGATAGAGGATAGGATAGGATAGAGGATAGGATAGTATAGAGAATAGAATAGGATAGAGTATAGTATAGGATTGAGGATAGGATAGGATAGATGATAGGATAGAGGTTTGGATAGGATAGAGGATACGATACGATAGAGGATAGGATAGGATAGATGATAGTATAGGATAGAGGATAGGATAGGATAGAGGATAGGATAGGATAGAGGATAGGATAGGATATATGATATTATAGGATGGAGGATACGATATTATAGAGGATAGGATAGGATAGACGATAGGATAGGGGATTGGATAGGATAGAGGATATCATAGGATAGAGGATAGGATAGGATAGAGGATAGGATAGGACAGAGGATAGGATAAGATAGAGAATAGGATAGGATAGAGGATAGGATAGGGTAGAGGATAGGATAAGATAGAGGATAGGGTAGGATAGATGATAGGATAGAGGATAGGATAGGATAGACGATAGGATAGAGGATATTATACGATGGAGGATAGGATAGGATTGAGGATAGGATATGGTAGAGGATAGGATATGGTAGAGGATAGGATAAGATAGACGATAGGATAGAATAGAGTACAGGATAGTATAGAGGATAAGATAATATAGAGAATAGGATAGGATAGAGGATAGGACAGGATAGAGGATAGGATAGGATAGAGGATAGGATAGGATAGAGGATAGGATAGGATAGAGGATAGGATAGGATATATGATATTATAGGATGGAGGATACGATATTATAGAGGATAGGATAGGATAGACGGTAGGATAGGCGATTGGATAGGATAGATGATATCATAGGATGGAGGATAGGGTAGGATAGAGGATAGGATAGGACAGAGGATAGGATAGGATAGAGAATAGGATAGGATAGAGGATAGGATAGGGTAGAGGATAGGATAAGATAGAGGATAGGGTAGGATAGATGATAGGATAGAGGATTGGATAGGATAGAGGATACCATACTATAGAGGATAGGCTAGGATAGAGGGTAGGATAGAGAATTGGATAGGATAGAGGATAGGATAGGATAGAGGATAGGATAGGATTGAGGATCGGATAGGATAGAGGATAGGATAGGATAGACGATAGGATAGAGGATATTATACGATGGAGGATAGGATAGGATTGAGGATAGGATAAGGTAGAGGATAGGATAGAATAGAGTACAGGATAGTATAGAGGATAAGATAATATAGAGAATAGGATAGGATAGAGGATAGGACAGGATAGAGGATAGGATAGGATAGAGGATAGGATAGGATATAGGATATGATAGGCTAGGATAGAGGATAGGATAGGATTGAGGATAGGATAGGATATAGGATATGATAGGCTAGGATAGAGGATAGGATAGGATAGATGATAGGATAGAGGATAGGATAGGATATAGGATATGATAGGCTAGGATAGAGGATAGGATAGGATAGAGGATACGATACGATAGAGGATAGGATAGCATAGAGAATGGGATAGGACAGAGGATAGGATAGGATAGAGGATAGGATAGGATGGAGGATAGGATAGGACAGAGGATAGGATAGGATAGAGAATAGGATAGGATAGAGGATAGGATAGGGTAGAGGATAGGATAAGATAGAGGATAGAGTAGGATAGATGATAGGATAGAGGATTGGATAGGATAGAGGATACCATACGATAGAGGATAGGCTAGGATAGAGGGTAGGATAGAGAAGTGGATAGGATAGAGGATAGGATAGGATAGAGGATAGGATAGGATATACGATATGATAGGATGAAGGATACGATATTATAGAGGATAGTATAGGATAGAGGGTAGGATAGGATATAGGGTAGGATAGAGAATTGGACAGGATAGAGGATACGATACGATAGAGGATAGGATAGGATAGAGGATAGGGTAGGGCAGAGGATAGGATAGGATAGAGGATAGGATAGGATATGGAATAGGATAGGATAGAGGAAATGATAGGATAGAGTATAGGATAGGATTGAGGATAGGACAGGATAGAGGATAGGATAGGGTAGAGGATAGGATAGGATTGAGGATAGGATAATATAGAGAATAGAATAGGATAGAGGATAGGATAGGATTGAGGATAGGATAGGATAGATGATAGGATAGAGGATTGGATAGGATAGAGGATACGATACGATAGAGTATAGGATAGAATTGAGGATAGGACAGGATAGATGATAGGATAGGGTAGAGGATAGGATAGGATTGAGGATAGGATAGTATAGAGAATAGAATAGGATAGGGGATAGGATAGGATTGAGGATAGGATAGGATAGATGATAGGATAGAGGATTGGATAGGATAGAGGATACGATACGATAGATGATAGGATAGGATAGAGGGTAGGATAGAGAATTGGATGGGATAGAGGATACGATACGATATAGGATAGGATAGGATAGAGGATGGGATAGGACAGAGGATAGGATAGGATAGAGGATAGGATAGGATAGAGGATATGATAGGATAGAGGATAGGATAGGATTGAGGATAGCATAGGATTGAGGATAGGGTAGGATAGAGAATAGGATAGGATAGAGGATAATATAGGATAGAGGATAGGATAGAGGATACGATACGATAGAGGATAGGATAGGATAAGGAATAGGATAGGATAGAGGAAATGATAGGATAGAGTATAGGATAGGATTGAGGATAGGATAGGATAGAGGATAGGATAGGGTAGAGGATAGGATAGGATAGAGGATACGACAGGATAGAGGATAGGATAGGATAGAGGATAGGATAGGATAGAGGGTAGGATAGAGAATTGGATGGGATAGAGGATACGATACGATAGAGGTTAGGATAGGATAGAGGATGGGATAGGACAGAGGATAGGATAAGATAGAGGATAGGATAGAGGATAGGATAGGATTGAGGATAGGATAGGATAGAGGATAGGATGGGATAAAGGATAGGATAGGATAGAGTACAGGATAGTATAGAGGACAAGATAATATAGGGAATAGGATAGGATAGAGGATAGGATAGGATAGAGGATAGGATAGGATTGAGGATAGGATAGGATAGATGATAGGATAGGATAGAGGATAGGATAGAGGATAGGATAGGATAGAGGATAAGATAGTATAGAGGATAGGATATGATAGAGGATAGGATAGGATAGAGGATAGGATAATATAGAGGATAGCATAGGATAGAGGATAGGATAGGATATATGATACTATAGGATTGAGGATATGATATTATACAGGACAGTATAGGATAGAGGATAGGATAGGGTAGAGGATAGGATAAGATAGAGGATAGGATAGGGTAGAGGATAGGATAAGATAGAGGATAGGATAGAATAGAGTACAGGATAGTATAGAGGATAAGATAATATAGAGAATAGGATAGGATAGAGGATAGGACAGGATAGAGGATAGGATAGGATAGAGGATAGGATAGGATAGAGGATAGGATAGGATAGAGAATAGGATAGAGCATATTATAGGAGAGAGGATATTATACGATGGAGGATAGGATAGAGGATAGGATAGAGGATTGGATAGGATAGAGGAGAGGATAGGATAGAGGATATGATAGGATAGAGGGTAGGATAGAGAATTGGATGGGATAGAGGATACGATACGATAGAGGATAGGATAGGATAGAGGATGGGATAGGACAGAGGATAGGATAGGATAGAGGATAGGATAAGATAGAGGATAGGATAGGGTAGAGGAGAGGATAAGATAGAGGATCGGATAGAATAGAGTACAGGATAGTATAGAGGATAAGATAATATAGAGAATAGGATAGGATAGAGGATACGACAGGATAGAGGATAGGATAGGATAGAGGATAGGATAGGATGGAGGATAGGATAGGATAGATGATAGGATAGAGGATTGGATAGGATAGAGGATACGATACGATAGAGGATAAGATAGGATAGAGGGTAGGATAGAGAATTGGATAAGGATAGAGGATACGATACGATAGAGGATAGGATAGGATAGAGGATGGGATAGGACAGAGGATAGGATAGGATAGAGGATAGAATAGGATAGAGGATAGGATAGGATTGAGGATAGGATAGGATAGATGATAGGATAGATGATTGGATAGGATAGAGGATACGATACGATAGAGGATAAGATAGGATAGAGGGTAGGATAGAGAATTGGATGGAATAGAGGATACGATACGATAGAGGATAGGATAGGATAGAGGATGGGATAGGACAGAGGATAGGATAGGATAGAGGATAGAATAGGATAGAGGATAGGATAGGATTGAGGATAGGATAGGATAGAGGATAGGATAGGATAGAGGATAGGATAGGATAGAGGATAGGATAGGATAGAGGATAGGATAGGATATACGATATTATAGGATGGAGGATACGATATTATAGAGGATAGTATAGGATAGAGGGTAGGATAGGATATAGGGTAGGATAGAGAATTGGACAGGATAGAGGATACGATACGATAGAGGATAGGATAGGATAGAGGATAGGATAGGACAGAGGATAGGATAGGATAGAGGATAGGATTGGATAGAGGATATGATAGGATAGAGGATAGGATAGGATTGAGGATAGCATAGGATTGAGGATAGGGTAGGATAGAGAATAGGATAGGATAGAGGATAGGATAGGATAGAGGATAGGATAGGATAAGGAATAGGATAGGATAGAGGAAATGATAGGATAGAGTATAGGATAGGATTGAGGATAGGACAGGATAGAGGATAGGATAGGGTAGAGGATAGGATAGGATTGAGGATAGGATAGTATAGAGAATAGAATAGGATAGAGGATAGGATAGGATTGAGGATAGGATAGGATAGAGGATAGGATAGAGGATTGGATAGGATTGAGGATACGACACGATAGAGGATAGGATAGGATAGAGGGTAGGATAGAGAATTGGATGGGATAGAGGATACGATACGATAGAGGAGAGGATAGGATAGAGGATGGGATAGGACAGAGGATAGGATAGGATAGAGGATAGAATAGGATAGAGGATAGGATAGGATTGAGGATAGGATAGGATAGATGATAGGATAGAGGATTGGATAGGATTGAGGGATACGATACGATAGAGGATAGGATAGGATAGAGGGTAGGATAGAGAATTGAATAGGATTGAGGATATTATGGGATAGAGGATAGGATAGGATAGGATAGGATAGAGGAGAGGATAGGATAGAGGATAGGATAGGATAGAGGATAGGATAGGATAGAGGATAGGGTAGGATAGAGGATAGGATAGGATAGAGGATAGGATAGGATATACGATATGATAGGATGAAGGATACGATATTATAGAGGATAGTATAGGATAGAGGGTAGGATAGGATATAGGGTAGGATAGAGAATTGGACAGGATAGAGGATACGATACGATAGAGGATAGGATAGGATAGAGGATAGGGTAGGGCAGAGGATAGGATAGGATAGAGGATAGGATAGGATATGGAATAGGATAGGATAGAGGAAATGATAGGATAGAGTATAGGATAGGATTGAGGATAGGACAGGATAGAGGATAGGATAGGGTAGAGGATAGGATAGGATTGAGGATAGGATAGTATAGAGAATAGAATAGGATAGAGGATAGGATAGGATTGAGGATAGGATAGGATAGATGATAGGATAGAGGATTGGATAGGATAGAGGATACGATACGATAGAGTATAGGATAGGATTGAGGATAGGACAGGATAGATGATAGGATAGGGTAGAGGATAGGATAGGATTGAGGATAGGATAGTATAGAGAATAGAATAGGATAGGGGATAGGATAGGCTTGAGGATAGGATAGGATAGATGATAGGATAGAGGATTGGATAGGATAGAGGATACGATACGATAGAGGATAGGATAGGATAGAGGGTAGGATAGAGAATTGGATGGGATAGAGGATACGATACGATATAGGATAGGATAGGATAGAGGATGGGATAGGACAGAGGATAGGATAGGATAGAGGATAGGATAGGATAGAGGATATGATAGCCTAGGATAGAGGATAGGATAGCATTGAGGATAGGATAGGATAGAGGATAGGATAGGATTGAGGATAGGATAGGATAGAGAGTAGGATAGCGTAGAGGATAGGATAGGATAGAGGATAGGATAGGGGATTGGATAGGATTGAGGGTATTATGGGATAGAGGATAGGATAGGATAGGATAGGATAGAGGATAGGATAGGATATATGATACTATAGAATGGAGGATACGATATTATAGAGGATAGTATACTATAGAGGATAGGATAGGGTAGAGGATAGGATAAGATAGAGGATAGGATAGAATAGAGTACAGGATAGTATAGTGGATAAGATAATATTGAGAATAGGGTAGGATAGAGGATAGGACAGGATAGAGGATAGGATAGGATAGAGGATAGGATAGGATAGATGATAGGACAGGATAGAGGATAGGATAGGATAGAAGATAGGATAGGATAGAGGATAGGATAGTATAGAGAATAGAATAGGATAGAGGATAGGATAGGATAGAGGATAGGATAGGATAGATGATAGGATAGAGGATTGGATAGGATAGAGGATACGATACGATAGAGGATAGGATAGGATAGAGGGTAGGATAGAGAATTGGATGGGATAGAGGATACGATACGATAGAGGATAGGATAGGATAGAGGATGGGATAGAACAGAGGATAGGATAGGATAGAGGGTAGAATAGGATAGAGGATAGGATAGGATTGAGGATAGGATAGGATAGATGATAGGATAGAGGATTGGATAGGATAGAGGATACGATACGATAGAGGATAGGATAGGATAGAGGGTAGGATAGAGAATTGAATAGTATTGAGGATAATATGGGATAGAGGATAGGATAGGATAGGATAGGATAGAGGAGAGGATAGGATAGAGGATAGGATAGGATAGAGGATAGGATAGGATAGAGGATAGGATAGGATAGAGGAGAGGATAGGATAGAGGATAGGATAGGATATACGATATTATAGGATGGAGGATACGATACTATAGAGGATAGTATAGGATAGAGGGTAGGATAGGGTATAGGGTAGGATAGAGAATTGGACAGGATAGAGGATACGATACGATAGAGGATAGGATAGGATAGAGGATAGGATAGGGCAGAGGATAGGATAGGATAGAGGATAGGATAAGATAGAGGATAGCATAGGATAGAGGATAGGATAGGATATATGATACTATAGGATTGAGGATATGATATTATACAGGACAGTATAGGATAGAGGATAGGATAGGGTAGAGGATAGGATAAGATAGAGGATAGGATAGGGTAGAGGATAGGATAAGATAGAGGATAGGATAGAATAGAGTACAGGATAGTATAGAGGATAAGATAATATAGAGAATAGGATAGGATAGAGGATAGGACAGGATAGAGGATAGGATAGGATAGAGGATAGGATAGGATAGAGGATAGGATAGGATAGAGGATAGGATAGGATAGAGAATAGGATAGAGCATATTATAGGAGAGAGGATATTATACGATGGAGGATAGGATAGAGGATAGGATAGAGGATTGGATAGGATAGAGGAGAGGATAGGATAGAGGATATGATAGGATAGAGGGTAGGATAGAGAATTGGATGGGATAGAGGATACGATACGATAGAGGATAGGATAGGATAGAGGATGGGATAGGACAGAGGATAGGATAGGATAGAGGATAGGATAAGATAGAGGATAGGATAGGGTAGAGGAGAGGATAAGATAGAGGATCGGATAGAATAGAGTACAGGATAGTATAGAGGATAAGATAATATAGAGAATAGGATAGGATAGAGGATAGGACAGGATAGAGGATAGGACAGGATAGAGGATAGGATAGGATAGAGGATAGGATAGGATAGAGGATAGGATAGGATAGAGAATAGAATACGCTAAAGGATAGGATAGGATTCAGGATAGGATAGGATAGAGGATAGCATAGGATTGGATAGGATAGAGGATAGGATACGATATAGGATAGGATAGGATAGAGTACAGGATAGTATAGAGGATAAGATAATATAGAGAATAGGATAGGATAGAGGATACGACAGGATAGAGGATAGGATAGGATAGAGGATAGGATAGGATAGAGGATAGGATAGGATAGATGATAGGATAGAGGATTGGATAGGATAGAGGATACGATACGATAGAGGATAAGATAGGATAGAGGGTAGGATAGAGAATTGGATTAGGATAGAGGATACGATACGATAGAGGATAGGATAGGATAGAGGATGGGATAGGACAGAGGATAGGATAGGATAGAGGATAGAATAGGATAGAGGATAGGATAGGATTGAGGATAGGATAGGATAGATGATAGGATAGATGATTGGATAGGATAGAGGATACGATACGATAGAGGATAAGATAGGATAGAGGGTAGGATAGAGAATTGGATGGGGTAGAGGATACGATACGATAGAGGATAGGATAGGATAGAGGATGGGATAGGACAGAGGATAGGATAGGATAGAGGATAGAATAGGATAGAGGATAGGATAGGATTGAGGATAGGATAGGATAGAGGATAGGATAGGATAGAGGATAGGATAGGATAGAGGATAGGATAGGATAGAGGATAGGATAGGATATACGATATTATAGGATGGAGGAACGATATTATAGAGGATAGTATAGGATAGAGGGTAGGATAGGATATAGGGTAGGATAGAGAATTGGACAGGATAGAGGATACGATACGATAGAGGATAGGATAGGATAGAGGATAGGATAGGACAGAGGATAGGATAGGATAGAGGATAGGATTGGATAGAGGATATGATAGGATAGAGGATAGGATAGGATTGAGGATAGCATAGGATTGAGGATAGGGTAGGATAGAGAATAGGATAGGATAGAGGATAGGATAGGATAGAGGATAGGATAGGATAAGGAATAGGATAGGATAGAGGATAGGATAGGATTGCGGATAGGACAGGATAGAGGATAGGATAGGGTAGAGGATAGGATAGGATTGAGGATAGGATAGTATAGAGAATAGAATAGGATAGAGGATAGGATAGGTTTGAGGATAGGATAGGATAGAGGATAGGATAGAGGATTGGATAGGATTGAGGATACGATACGATAGAGGATAGGATAGGATAGAGGGTAGGATAGAGAATTGGATGGGATAGAGGATACGATACGATAGAGGAGAGGATAGGATAGAGGATGGGATAGGACAGAGGATAGGATAGGATAGAGGATAGAATAGGATAGAGGATAGGATAGGATTGAGGATAGGATAGGATAGATGATAGGATAGAGGATTGGATAGGATAGAGGATACGATACGATAGAGGATAGGATAGGATAGAGGGTAGGATAGAGAATTGAATAGGATTGAGGATATTATGGGATAGAGGATAGGATAGGATAGGATAGGATAGAGGAGAGGATAGGATAGAGGATAGGATAGGATAGAGGATAGGATAGGATAGAGGATAGGGTAGGATAGAGGATAGGATAGTATAGAGGATAGGATAGGATAGAGGATAGGATAGGATATACGACATGATAGGATGAAGGATACGATATTATAGAGGATAGTATAGGATAGAGGGTAGGATAGGATATAGGGTAGGATAGAGAATTGGACAGGATAGAGGATACGATACGATAGAGGATAGGATAGGATAGAGGATAGGGTAGGGCAGAGGATAGGATAGGATAGAGGATAGGATAGGATATGGAATAGGATAGGATAGAGGAAATGATAGGATAGAGTATAGGATAGGATTGAGGATAGGACAGGATAGAGGATAGGATAGGGTAGAGGATAGGATAGGATTGAGGATAGGATAGTATAGAGAATAGAATAGCATAGAGGATAGGATAGGATTGAGGATAGGATAGGATAGATGATAGGATAGAGGATTGGATAGGATAGAGGATACGATACGATAGAGTATAGGATAGGATTGAGGATAGGACAGGATAGATGATAGGATAGGGTAGAGGATAGGATAGGATTGAGGATAGGATAGTATAGAGAATAGAATAGGATAGGGGATAGGATAGGCTTGAGGATAGGATAGGATGGATGATAGGATAGAGGATTGGATAGGATAGAGGATACGATACGATAGAGGATAGGATAGGATAGAGGATATGATAGCCTAGGATAGAGGATAGGATAGCATTGAGGATAGGATAGGATAGAGGATAGGATAGGATTGAGGATAGGATAGGATAGAGAGTAGGATAGCGTAGAGGATAGGATAGGATAGAGGATAGGATAGGGGATTGGATAGGATTGAGGGTATTATGGGATAGAGGATAGGATAGGATAGGATAGGATAGAGGATAGGATAGGATATATGATACTATAGAATGGAGGATACGATATTATAGAGGATAGTATACTATAGAGGATAGGATAGGGTAGAGGATAGGATAAGATAGAGGATAGGATAGAATAGAGTACAGGATAGTATAGTGGATAAGATAATATTGAGAATAGGGTAGGATAGAGGATAGGACAGGATAGAGGATAGGATAGGATAGAGGATAGGATAGGATAGATGATAGGACAGGATAGAGGATAGGATAGGATAGAAGATAGGATAGGATTGAGGATAGGATAGTATAGAGAATAGAATAGGATAGAGGATAGGATAGGATAGAGGATAGGATAGGATAGATGATAGGATAGAGGATTGGATAGGATAGAGGATACGATACGATAGAGGATAGGATAGGATAGAGGGTAGGATAGAGAATTGGATGGGATAGAGGATACGATACGATAGAGGATAGGATAGGATAGAGGATGGGATAGAACAGAGGATAGGATAGGATAGAGGGTAGAATAGGATAGAGGATAGGATAGGATTGAGGATAGGATAGGATAGATGATAGGATAGAGGATTGGATAGGATAGAGGATACGATACGATAGAGGATAGGATAGGATAGAGGGTAGGATAGAGAATTGAATAGTATTGAGGATAATATGGGATAGAGGATAGGATAGGATAGGATAGGATAGAGGAGAGGATAGGATAGAGGATAGGATAGGATAGAGGATAGGATAGGATAGAGGATAGGGTAGGATAGAGGATAGGATAGGATAGAGGATAGGATAGGATAGAGGATAGGATAGGATATAGGATATGATAGGATGGAGGATACGATATTATAGAGGATAGTATAGGATAGAGGGTAGGATAGGATATAGGGTAGGATAGAGAATTGGACAGGATAGAGGATACGATACGATAGAGGATAGGATAGGATAGAGGATAGGGTAGGGCAGAGGATAGGATAGGATAGAGGATGGGATAGGACAGAGGATAGGATAGGATAGAGGATAGAATAGGATAGAGGATAGGATAGGATTGAGGATAGGATAGGATAGATGATAGGATAGATGATTGGATAGGATAGAGGATACGATACGATAGAGGATAAGATAGGATAGAGGGTAGGATAGAGAATTGGATGGGGTAGAGGATACGATACGATAGAGGATAGGATAGGATAGAGGATGGGATAGGACAGAGGATAGGATAGGATAGAGGATAGAATAGGATAGAGGATAGGATAGGATTGAGGATAGGATAGGATAGAGGATAGGATAGGATAGAGGATAGGATAGGATAGAGGATAGGATAGGATAGAGGATAGGATAGGATATACGATATTATAGGATGGAGGAACGATATTATAGAGGATAGTATAGGATAGAGGGTAGGATAGGATATATGGTAGGATAGAGAATTGGACAGGATAGAGGATACGATACGATAGAGGATAGGATGGGATAGAGGATAGGATAGGACAGAGGATAGGATAGGATAGAGGATAGGATTGGATAGAGGATATGATAGGATAGAGGATAGGATAGGATTGAGGATAGCATAGGATTGAGGATAGGGTAGGATAGAGAATAGGATAGGATAGAGGATAGGATAGGATAGAGGATAGGATAGGATAAGGAATAGGATAGGATAGAGGATAGGATAGGATTGCGGATAGGACAGGATAGAGGATAGGATAGGGTAGAGGATAGGATAGGATTGAGGATAGGATAGTATAGAGAATAGAATAGGATAGAGGATAGGATAGGTTTGAGGATAGGATAGGATAGAGGATAGGATAGAGGATTGGATAGGATTGAGGATACGATACGATAGAGGATAGGATAGGATAGAGGGTAGGATAGAGAATTGGATGGGATAGAGGATACGATACGATAGAGGAGAGGATAGGATAGAGGATGGGATAGGACAGAGGATAGGATAGGATAGAGGATAGAATAGGATAGAGGATAGGATAGGATAGAGGATAGGATAGGATAGATGATAGGATAGAGGATTGGATAGGATAGAGGATACGATACGATAGAGGATAGGATAGGATAGAGGGTAGGATAGAGAATTGAATAGGATTGAGGATATTATGGGATAGAGGATAGGATAGGATAGGATAGGATAGAGGAGAGGATAGGATAGAGGATAGGATAGGATAGAGGATAGGATAGGATAGAGGATAGGGTAGGATAGAGGATAGGATAGTATAGAGGATAGGATAGGATAGAGGATAGGATAGGATATACGACATGATAGGATGAAGGATACGATATTATAGAGGATAGTATAGGATAGAGGGTAGGATAGGATATAGGGTAGGATAGAGAATTGGACAGGATAGAGGATACGATACGATAGAGGATAGGATAGGATAGAGGATAGGGTAGGGCAGAGGATAGGATAGGATAGAGGATAGGATAGGATATGGAATAGGATAGGATAGAGGAAATGATAGGATAGAGTATAGGATAGGATTGAGGATAGGACAGGATAGAGGATAGGATAGGGTAGAGGATAGGATAGGATTGAGGATAGGATAGTATAGAGAATAGAATAGGATAGAGGATAGGATAGGATTGAGGATAGGATAGGATAGATGATAGGATAGAGGATTGGATAGGATAGAGGATACGATACGATAGAGTATAGGATAGGATTGAGGATAGGACAGGATAGATGATAGGATAGGGTAGAGGATAGGATAGGATTGAGGATAGGATAGTATAGAGAATAGAATAGGATAGGGGATAGGATAGGCTTGAGGATAGGATAGGATAGATGATAGGATAGAGGATTGGATAGGATAGAGGATACGATACGATAGAGGATAGGATAGGATAGAGGATATGATAGCCTAGGATAGAGGATAGGATAGCATTGAGGATAGGATAGGATAGAGGATAGGATAGGATTGAGGATAGGATAGGATAGAGAGTAGGATAGCGTAGAGGATAGGATAGGATAGAGGATAGGATAGGGGATTGGATAGGATTGAGGGTATTATGGGATAGAGGATAGGATAGGATAGGATAGGATAGAGGATAGGATAGGATATATGATACTATAGAATGGAGGATACGATATTATAGAGGATAGTATACTATAGAGGATAGGATAGGGTAGAGGATAGGATAAGATAGAGGATAGGATAGAATAGAGTACAGGATAGTATAGTGGATAAGATAATATTGAGAATAGGGTAGGATAGAGGATAGGACAGGATAGAGGATAGGATAGGATAGAGGATAGGATAGGATAGATGATAGGACAGGATAGAGGATAGGATAGGATAGAAGATAGGATAGGATTGAGGATAGGATAGTATAGAGAATAGAATAGGATAGAGGATAGGATAGGATAGAGGATAGGATAGGATAGATGATAGGATAGAGGATTGGATAGGATAGAGGATACGATACGATAGAGGATAGGATAGGATAGAGGGTAGGATAGAGAATTGGATGGGATAGAGGATACGATACGATAGAGGATAGGATAGGATAGAGGATGGGATAGAACAGAGGATAGGATAGGATAGAGGGTAGAATAGGATAGAGGATAGGATAGGATTGAGGATAGGATAGGATAGATGATAGGATAGAGGATTGGATAGGATAGAGGATACGATACGATAGAGGATAGGATAGGATAGAGGGTAGGATAGAGAATTGAATAGTATTGAGGATAATATGGGATAGAGGATAGGATAGGATAGGATAGGATAGAGGAGAGGATAGGATAGAGGATAGGATAGGATAGAGGATAGGATAGGATAGAGGATAGGATAGGATAGAGGAGAGGATAGGATAGAGGATAGGATAGGATATACGATATTATAGGATGGAGGATACGATACTATAGAGGATAGTATAGGATAGAGGGTAGGATAGGGTATAGGGTAGGATAGAGAATTGGACAGGATAGAGGATACGATACGATAGAGGATAGGATAGGATAGAGGATAGGATAGGGCAGAGGATAGGATAGGATAGAGGATAGGATTGGATAGAGGATATGATAGGATAGAGGATAGGATAGGATTGAGGATAGCATAGGATTGAGGATAGGGTAGGAAAGAGAATAGGATAGGATAGAGAATAGGATAGGATAGAGGATAGGATAGAGGATACGATACGATAGAGGATAGGATAGGATAAGGAATAGGATAGGATAGAGGAAATGATAGGATAGAGTACAGGATAGGATTGAGGATAGGATAGGATAGAGGATAGGATAGGGTAGAGGATAGGATAGGATTGAGAATAGGATAGTATAGAGAATAGAATAGGATAGAGGATAGGATAGGATTGAGGATAGGATAGGATAGAGGATAGGATAGAGGATTGGATAGGATTGAGGATACGATACGATAGAGGATAGGATAGGATAGAGGGTAGGATAGAGAATTGGATGGGATAGAGGATACGATACGATAGAGGAGAGGATAGGATAGAGGATGGGATAGGACAGAGGATAGGATAGGATAGAGGATAAAATAGGATAGAGGATAGGATAGGATTGAGGATAGGATAGGATAGATGATAGGATAGAGGATTGGATAGGATAGAGGATACGATACGATAGAGGATAGGATAGGATAGAGGGTAGGATAGAGAATTGAATAGGATTGAGGATATTATGGGATAGAGGATAGGATAGGATAGGATAGGATAGAGGAGAGGATAGGATAGAGGATAGGATAGGATAGAGGATAGGATAGGGTAGAGGATAGGATAGGATTGAGAATAGGATAGTATAGAGAATAGAATAGGATAGAGGATAGGATAGGATTGAGGATAGGATAGGATAGAGGATAGGATAGAGGATTGGATAGGATTGAGGATACGATACGATAGAGGATAGGATAGGATAGAGGGTAGGATAGAGAATTGGATGGGATAGAGGATACGATACGATAGAGGAGAGGATAGGATAGAGGATGGGATAGGACAGAGGATAGGATAGGATAGAGGATAAAATAGGATAGAGGATAGGATAGGATTGAGGATAGGATAGGATAGATGATAGGATAGAGGATTGGATAGGATAGAGGATACGATACGATAGAGGATAGGATAGGATAGAGGGTAGGATAGAGAATTGAATAGGATTGAGGATATTATGGGATAGAGGATAGGATAGGATAGGATAGGATAGAGGAGAGGATAGGATAGAGGATAGGATAGGATAGAGGATAGGATAGGATAGAGGATAGGGTAGGATAGAGGATAGGATAGGATAGAGGATAGGATAGGATAGAGGATAGGATAGGATATACGATATGATAGGATGGAGGATACGATATTATAGAGGATAGTATAGGATAGAGGGTAGGATAGGATATAGGGTAGGATAGAGAATTGGACAGGATAGAGGATACGATACGATAGAGGATAGGATAGGATAGAGGATAGGGTAGGGCAGAGGATAGGATAGGATAGAGGATAGGATTGGATAGAGGATATGATAGGATAGAGGATAGGATAGGATTGAGGATAGCATAGGATTGAGGATAGGGTAGGATAGAGAATAGGATAGGATAGAGGATAGCATAGGATAGAGGATAGGATAGAGGATACGATACGATAGAGGATAGGATAGGATAAGGAATAGGATAGGATAGAGGAAATGATAGGATAGAGTATAGGATAGGATTGAGGATAGGACAGGATAGAGGATAGGATAGGGTAGAGGATAGGATAGGATTGAGGATAGGATAGTATAGAGAATAGAATAGGATAGAGGATAGGATAGGATTGAGGATAGGATAGGATAGATGATAGGATAGAGGATTGGATAGGATAGAGGATACGATACGATAGAGTATAGGATAGGATTGAGGACAGGACAGGATAGATGATAGGATAGGGTAGAGGATAGGATAGGATTGAGGATAGGATAGTATAGATAATAGAATAGGATAGGGGATAGGATAGGATTGAGGATAGGATAGGATAGATGATAGGATAGAGGATTGGATAGGATAGAGGATACGATACGATAGAGGATAGGATAGGATAGAGGGTAGGATAGAGAATTGGATGGGATAGAGGATACGATACGATAGAGGATAGGATAGGATAGAGGATGGGATAGGACAGAGGATAGGATAGGATAGAGGATATGATAGCCTAGGATAGAGGATAGGATAGCATTGAGGATAGGATAGGATAGAGGATAGGATAGGATTGAGGATAGGATAGGATAGAGAGTAGGATAGCGTAGAGGATAGGATAGGATAGAGGATAGGATTGGGGATTGGATAGGATTGAGGGTATTATGGGATAGAGGATAGGATAGGATAGGATAGGATAGAGGATATGATAGGATATATGATACTATAGAATGGAGGATACGATATTATACAGGATAGTATACTATAGAGGATAGGATAGGGTAGAGGATAGGATAAGATAGAGGATAGGATAGAATAGAGTACAGGATAGTATAGTGGATAAGATAATATAGAGAATAGGATAGGATAGAGGATAGGACAGGATAGAGGATAGGATAGGATAGAGGATAGGATAGGATAGATGATAGGATAGAGGATTGGATAGGATAGAGGATACGATACGATAGAGGATAGGATAGAATAGAGGGTAGGATAGAGAATTGAATAGTATTGAGGATAATATGGGATAGAGGATAGGATAGGATAGGATAGGATAGAGGAGAGGATAGGATAGAGGATAGGATAGGATAGAGGATAGGATAGGACAGAGGATAGGATAGGATAGAGGATAGGATTGGATAGAGGATATGATAGGATAGAGGATAGGATAGGATTGAGGATAGCATAGGATTGAGGATAGGGTAGGATAGAGAATAGGATAGGATAGAGGATAGGATTGGATAGAGGATAGGATAGAGGATACGATACGATAGAGGATAGGATAGGATAAGGAATAGGATAGGATAGAGGAAATGATAGGATAGAGTATAGGATAGGATTGAGGATAGGACAGGATAGATTATAGGATAGGGTAGAGGATAGGATAGGATTGAGGATAGGATAGTATAGAGCATAGAATAGGATAGAGGATAGGATAGGATTGAGGATAGGATAGGATAGAGGATAGGATAGAGGATTGGATAGGATTGAGGATACGATACGATAGAGGATAGGATATGATAGAGGGTAGGATAGAGAATTGGATGGGATAGAGGATACGATACGATAGAGGAGAGGATAGGATAGAGGATGGGATAGGACAGAGGATAGGATAGGATAGAGGATATAATAGGATAGAGGATATGATAGGATAGAGGATAGGATAGGATTGAGGATAGGGTAGGATAGAGAATAGGATAGGATAGAGGATAGGATAGGATTGAGGATAGGATAGGATAGAGGATAGGATAGGATAGAGGATAGGATAGGATAGAGGATAGGATAGGATAGAGGATAGGATAGGATATACTATATTATAGGATGGAGGATACGATATTATAGAGGATAGTATAGGATAGAGGGTAGGATAGGATATAGGGTAGGATAGAGAATTGGACAGGATAGAGGATACGATACGATAGAGGATAGGATAGGATAGAGGATAGGATAGGGCAGAGGATAGGATAGGATAGAGGATAGGATAGGATAAGGAATAGGATAGGATAGAGGAAATGATAGGATAGAGTATAGGATAGGATTGAGGATAGGACAGGATAGAGGATAGGATAGGGTAGAGGATAGGATAGGATTGAGGATAGGATATTATAGAGAATAGAATAGGATAGAGGATAGGATAGGATTGAGGATAGGATAGGATAGATGATAGGATAGAGGATTGGATAGGATAGAGGATACGATACGATAGAGTATAGGATAGGATTGCGGATAGGACAGGATAGATGATAGGATAGGGTAGAGGATAGGATAGGATTGAGGATAGGATAGTATAGAGAATAGAATAGGCTAGGGGATAGGATAGGATAGATGATAGGATAGAGGATTGGATAGGATAGAGGATACGATACGATAGAGGATAAGATAGGATAGAGGGTAGGATAGAAAATTGGATAAGGATAGAGGATACGATACGATAGAGGATAGGATAGGATAGAGGATGGGATAGGACAAAGGATAGGATAGGATAGAGGATAGAATAGGATAGAGGATATGATAGCCTAGGATAGAGGATAGGATAGCATTGAGGATAGGATAGGATAGAGGATCGGATAGGATTGAGGATAGGATAGGATAGAGAGTAGGATAGCGTAGAGGATAGGATAGGATAGAGGATAGGATAGGGGATTGGATAGGATTGAGGTTATTATGGGATAGAGGATAGGATAGGATAGGATAGGATAGAGGATAGGATAGGATAGATGATAGGATAGAGGATACGATACGATAGAGGATAAGATAGAATAGAGGGTAGGATAGAGAATTGGATAAGGATAGAGGATACGATACGATAGAGGATAGAATAGGATAGAGGATGGGATAGGACAGAGGATAGGATAGGATAGAGGATAGAATAGGATAGAGGATAGGATAGGATTGAGGATAGGATAGGATAGATGATAGGATAGATGATTGGATAGGATAGAGGATACGATACGATAGAGGATAAGATAGGATAGAGGGTAGGATAGAGAATTCGATGGGATAGAGGATACGATACGATAGAGGATAGGATAGGATAGAGGATGGGATAGGACAGAGGATAGGATAGGATAGAGGATAGAATAGGATAGAGGATAGGATAGGATTGAGGATAGGATAGGATAGAGGATAGGATAGGATAGAGGATAGGATAGGATAGAGGATAGGATAGGATAGAGGATAGAATAGGATAGAGGATAGGATAGGATTGAGGATAGTATAGGATAGATGATAGGATAGATGATTGGATAGGATAGAGGATACGATACGATAGAGGATAGGATAGGATAGAGGATGGGATAGGACAGAGGATAGGATAGGATAGAGGATAGAATAGGATAGAGGATAGGATAGGATTGAGGATAGGATAGGATAGAGGATAGGATAGGATAGAGGATAGGATAGGATAGAGGATAGGATAGGATAGAGGATAGGATATACGATATTATAGGATGGAGGATACGATATTATAGAGGATAGTATAGGATAGAGGGTAGGATAGGATATAGGGTAGGATAGAGAATTGGACAGGATAGAGGATACGATACGATAGAGGATAGGATAGGATAGAGGATAGGATAGGACAGAGGATAGGATAGGATAGAGGATAGGATTGGATAGAGGATATGATAGGATAGAGGATAGGATAGGATTGAGGATAGGATAGAGGATACGATACGATAGAGGATAGGATAGGATAAGGAATAGGATAGGATAGAGGGAATGATAGGATAGAGTATAGGATAGGATTGAGGATAGGACAGGATAGAGGATAGGATAGGATTGAGGATAGGATAGTATAGAGAATAGAATAGGATAGAGGATAGGATAGGATTGAGGATAGGATAGGATAGATGATAGGATAGAGGATTGGATAGGATAGAGGATACGATACGATAGAGGATAGGATAGGATAGAGGGTAGGATAGAGAATTGAATAGGATTGAGGATATTATGGGATAGAGGATAGGATAGGGGAGGATAGGATAGAGGAGAGGATAGGATAGAGGATAGGATAGGATAGAGGATAGGATAGGATAGAGGATAGGATAGGATAGAGGAGAGGATAGGATAGAGGATAGGATAGGATATACGATATTATAGGATGGAGGATACGATACTATAGAGGATAGTATAGGATAGAGGGTAGGATAGGATATAGGGTAGGATAGAGAATTGGACAGGATAGAGGATACGATACGATAGAGGATAGGATAGGATAGAGGATAGGATAGGGCAGAGGATAGGATAGGATAGAGGATAGGATTGGATAGAGGATATGATAGGATAGAGGATAGGATAGGATTGAGGATAGCATAGGATTGAGGATAGGGTAGGAAAGAGAATAGGATAGGATAGAGAATAGGATAGGATAGAGGATAGGATAGAGGATACGATACGATAGAGGATAGGATAGGATAAGGAATAGGATAGGATGGAGGAAATGATAGGATAGAGTATAGGATAGGATTGAGGATAGGATGGGATAGAGGATAGGATAGGGTAGAGGATAGGATAGGATTGAGAATAGGATAGTATAGAGAATAGAATAGGATAGAGGATAGGATAGGATTGAGGATAGGATAGGATAGAGGATAGGATAGAGGATTGGATAGGATTGAGGATACGATACGATAGAGGATAGGATAGGATAGAGGGTAGGATAGAGAATTGGATGGGATAGAGGATACGATACGATAGAGGAGAGGAGAGGATAGAGGATGGGATAGGACAGAAGATAGGATAGGATAGAGGATAAAATAGGATAGAGGATAGGATAGGATTGAGGATAGGATAGGATAGATGATAGGATAGAGGATTGGATAGGATAGAGGATACGATACGATAGAGGATAGGATAGGATAGAGGGTAGGATAGAGAATTGAATAGGATTGAGGATATTATGGGATAGAGGATAGGATAGGATAGGATAGGATAGAGGAGAGGATAGGATAGAGGATAGGATAGGATAGAGGATAGGATAGGATAGAGGATAGGGTAGGATAGAGGATAGGATAGGATAGAGGATAGGATAGGATAGAGGATAGGATAGTATAGAGAATAGAATAGGATAGAGGATAGGATAGGATTGAGGATAGGATAGGATAGATGATAGGATAGAGGATTGGATAGGATAGAGGATACGATACGATAGAGTATAGGATAGGATTGAGGATAGGACAGGATAGATGATAGGATAGGGTAGAGGATAGGATAGGATTGAGGATAGGATAGTATAGATAATAGAATAGGATAGGGGATAGGATAGGATTGAGGATAGGATAGGATAGATGATAGGATAGAGGATTGGATAGGATAGAGGATACGATACGATAGAGGATAGGATAGGATAGAGGGTAGGATAGAGAATTGGATGGGATAGAGGATACGATACGATAGAGGATAGGATAGGATAGAGGATGGGATAGGACAGAGGATAGTATAGGATAGAGGATAGGATAGGATAGAGGATATGATAGCCTAGGATAGAGGATAGGATAGCATTGAGGATAGGATAGGATAGAGGATAGGATAGGATTGAGGATAGGATAGGATAGAGAGTAGGATAGCGTAGAGGATAGGATAGGATAGAGGATAGGATAGGGGATTGGATAGGATTGAGGGTATTATGGGATAGAGGATAGGATAGGATAGGATAGGATAGAGGATATGATAGGATATATGATACTATAGAATGGAGGATACGATATTATAGAGGATAGTATACTATAGAGGATAGGATAGGGTAGAGGATAGGATAAGATAGAGGATAGGATAGAATAGAGTACAGGATAGTATAGTGGATAAGATAATATAGAGAATAGGATAGGATAGAGGATAGGACAGGATAGAGGATAGGATAGGATAGAGGATAGGATAGGATAGATGATAGGACAGGATAGAGGATAGGATAGGATAGAAGATAGGATAGGATAGAGGATAGGATAGTATAGAGAATAGAATAGGATAGAGGATAGGATAGGATAGAGGATAGGATAGGATAGATGATAGGATAGAGGATTGGATAGGATAGAGGATACGATACGATAGAGGATAGGATAGGATAGAGGGTAGGATAGAGAATTGGATGGAATAGAGGATACGATACGATAGAGGATAGGATAGGATAGAGGATGGGATAGAACAGAGGATAGGATAGGATAGAGGGTAGAATAGGATAGAGGATAGGATAGGATTGAGGATAGGATAGGATAGATGATAGGATAGAGGATTGGATAGGATAGAGGATACGATACGATAGAGGATAGGATAGGATAGAGGGTAGGATAGAGAATTGAATAGTATTGAGGATAATATGGGATAGAGGATAGGATAGGATAGGATAGGATAGAGGAGAGGATAGGATAGAGGATAGGATAGGATAGAGGATAGGATAGGATAGAGGATAGGATAGGATAGAGGAGAGGATAGGATAGATGATAGGATAGGATATACGATATTATAGGATGGAGGATACGATACTATAGAGGATAGTATAGGATAGAGGATAGGATTGGATAGAGGATAGGATAGAGGATACGATACGATAGAGGATAGGATAGGATAAGGAATAGGATAGGATAGAGGAAATGATAGGATAGAGTATAGGATAGGATTGAGGATAGGACAGGATAGATTATAGGATAGGGTAGAGGATAGGATAGGATTGAGGATAGGATAGTATAGAGCATAGAATAGGATAGAGGATAGGATAGGATTGAGGATAGGATAGGATAGAGGATAGGATAGAGGATTGGATAGGATTGAGGATACGATACGATAGAGGATAGGATATGATAGAGGGTAGGATAGAGAATTGGATGGGATAGAGGATACGATACGATAGAGGAGAGGATAGGATAGAGGATGGGATAGGACAGAGGATAGGATAGGATAGAGGATATAATAGGATAGAGGATATGATAGGATAGAGGATAGGATAGGATTGAGGATAGGGTAGGATAGAGAATAGGATAGGACAGAGGATAGGATAGGATTGAGGATAGGATAGGATAGAGGATAGGATAGGATAGAGGATAGGATAGGATAGAGGATAGGATAGGATAGAGGATAGGATAGGATATACTATATTATAGGATGGAGGATACGATATTATAGAGGATAGTATAGGATAGAGGGTAGGATAGGATATAGGGTAGGATAGAGAATTGGACAGGATAGAGGATACGATACGATAGAGGATAGGATAGGATAGAGGATAGGATAGGGCAGAGGATAGGATAGGATAGAGGATAGGATAGGATAAGGAATAGGATAGGATAGAGGAAATGATAGGATAGAGTATAGGATAGGATTGAGGATAGGACAGGATAGAGGATAGGATAGGGTAGAGGATAGGATAGGATTGAGGATAGGATATTATAGAGAATAGAATAGGATAGAGGATAGGATAGGATTGAGGATAGGATAGGATAGATGATAGGATAGAGGATTGGATAGGATAGAGGATACGATACGATAGAGTATAGGATAGGATTGCGGATAGGACAGGATAGATGATAGGATAGGGTAGAGGATAGGATAGGATTGAGGATAGGATAGTATAGAGAATAGAATAGGCTAGGGGAGAGGATAGGATAGATGATAGGATAGAGGATTGGATAGGATAGAGGATACGATACGATAGAGGATAAGATAGGATAGAGGGTAGGATAGAAAATTGGATAAGGATAGAGGATACGATACGATAGAGGATAGGATAGGATAGAGGATGGGATAGGACAAAGGATAGGATAGGATAGAGGATAGAATAGGATAGAGGATATGATAGCCTAGGATAGAGGATAGGATAGCATTGAGGATAGGATAGGATAGAGGATCGGATAGGATTGAGGATAGGATAGGATAGAGAGTAGGATAGCGTAGAGGATAGGATAGGATAGAGGATAGGATAGGGGATTGGATAGGATTGAGGTTATTATGGGATAGAGGATAGGATAGGATAGGATAGGATAGAGGATAGGATAGGATAGATGATAGGATAGAGGATACGATACGATAGAGGATAAGATAGAATAGAGGGTAGGATAGAGAATTGGATAAGGATAGAGGATACGATACGATAGAGGATAGAATAGGATAGAGGATGGGATAGGACAGAGGATAGGATAGGATAGAGGATAGAATAGGATAGAGGATAGGATAGGATTGAGGATAGGATAGGATAGATGATAGGATAGATGATTGGATAGGATAGAGGATACGATACGATAGAGGATAAGATAGGATAGAGGGTAGGATAGAGAATTGGATGGGATAGAGGATACGATACGATAGAGGATAGGATAGGATAGAGGATGGGATAGGACAGAGGATAGGATAGGATAGAGGATAGAATAGGATAGAGGATAGGATAGGATTGAGGATAGGATAGGATAGAGGATAGGATAGGATAGAGGATAGGATAGGATAGAGGATAGGATAGGATAGAGGATAGAATAGGATAGAGGATAGGATAGGATTGAGGATAGTATAGGATAGATGATAGGATAGATGATTGGATAGGATAGAGGATACGATACGATAGAGGATAGGATAGGATAGAGGATGGGATAGGACAGAGGATAGGATAGGATAGAGGATAGAATAGGATAGAGGATAGGATAGGATTGAGGATAGGATAGGATAGAGGATAGGATAGGATAGAGGATAGGATAGGATAGAGGATAGGATAGGATAGAGGATAGGATATACGATATTATAGGATGGAGGATACGATATTATAGAGGATAGTATAGGATAGAGGGTAGGATAGGATATAGGGTAGGATAGAGAATTGGACAGGATAGAGGATACGATACGATAGAGGATAGGATAGGATAGAGGATAGGATAGGACAGAGGATAGGATAGGATAGAGGATAGGATTGGATAGAGGATATGATAGGATAGAGGATAGGATAGGATTGAGGATAGGATAGAGGATACGATACGATAGAGGATAGGATAGGATAAGGAATAGGATAGGATAGAGGGAATGATAGGATAGAGTATAGGATAGGATTGAGGATAGGACAGGATAGAGGATAGGATAGGATTGAGGATAGGATAGTATAGAGAATAGAATAGGATAGAGGATAGGATAGGATTGAGGATAGGATAGGATAGATGATAGGATAGAGGATTGGATAGGATAGAGGATACGATACGATAGAGGATAGGATAGGATAGAGGGTAGGATAGAGAATTGAATAGGATTGAGGATATTATGGGATAGAGGATAGGATAGGGGAGGATAGGATAGAGGAGAGGATAGGATAGAGGATAGGATAGGATAGAGGATAGGATAGGATAGAGGATAGGATAGGATAGAGGAGAGGATAGGATAGAGGATAGGATAGGATATACGATATTATAGGATGGAGGATACGATACTATAGAGGATAGTATAGGATAGAGGGTAGGATAGGATATAGGGTAGGATAGAGAATTGGACAGGATAGAGGATACGATACGATAGAGGATAGGATAGGATAGAGGATAGGATAGGGCAGAGGATAGGATAGGATAGAGGATAGGATTGGATAGAGGATATGATAGGATAGAGGATAGGATAGGATTGAGGATAGCATAGGATTGAGGATAGGGTAGGAAAGAGAATAGGATAGGATAGAGAATAGGATAGGATAGAGGATAGGATAGAGGATACGATACGATAGAGGATAGGATAGGATAAGGAATAGGATAGGATAGAGGAAATGATAGGATAGAGTATAGGATAGGATTGAGGATAGGATGGGATAGAGGATAGGATAGGGTAGAGGATAGGATAGGATTGAGAATAGGATAGTATAGAGAATAGAATAGGATAGAGGATAGGATAGGATTGAGGATAGGATAGGATAGAGGATAGGATAGAGGATTGGATAGGATTGAGGATACGATACGATAGAGGATAGGATAGGATAGAGGGTAGGATAGAGAATTGGATGGGATAGAGGATACGATACGATAGAGGAGAGGAGAGGATAGAGGATGGGATAGGACAGAAGATAGGATAGGATAGAGGATAAAATAGGATAGAGGATAGGATAGGATTGAGGATAGGATAGGATAGATGATAGGATAGAGGATTGGATAGGATAGAGGATACGATACGATAGAAGATAGGATAGGATAGAGGGTAGGATAGAGAATTGAATAGGATTGAGGATATTATGGGATAGAGGATAGGATAGGATAGGATAGGATAGAGGAGAGGATAGGATAGAGGATAGGATAGGATAGAGGATAGGATAGGATAGAGGATAGGGTAGGATAGAGGATAGGATAGGATAGAGGATAGGATAGGATAGAGGATAGGATAGTATAGAGAATAGAATAGGATAGAGGATAGGATAGGATTGAGGATAGGATAGGATAGATGATAGGATAGAGGATTGGATAGGATAGAGGATACGATACGATAGAGTATAGGATAGGATTGAGGATAGGACAGGATAGATGATAGGATAGGGTAGAGGATAGGATAGGATTGAGGATAGGATAGTATAGATAATAGAATAGGATAGGGGATAGGATAGGATTGAGGATAGGATAGGATAGATGATAGGATAGAGGATTGGATAGGATAGAGGATACGATACGATAGAGGATAGGATAGGATAGAGGGTAGGATAGAGAATTGGATGGGATAGAGGATACGATACGATAGAGGATAGGATAGGATAGAGGATGGGATAGGACAGAGGATAGTATAGGATAGAGGATAGGTTAGGATAGAGGATATGATAGCCTAGGATAGAGGATAGGATAGCATTGAGGATAGGATAGGATAGAGGATAGGATAGGATTGAGGATAGGATAGGATAGAGAGTAGGATAGCGTAGAGGATAGGATAGGATAGAGGATAGGATAGGGGATTGGATAGGATTGAGGGTATTATGGGATAGAGGATAGGATAGGATAGGATAGGATAGAGGATATGATAGGATATATGATACTATAGAATGGAGGATACGATATTATAGAGGATAGTATACTATAGAGGATAGGATAGGGTAGAGGATAGGATAAGATAGAGGATAGGATAGAATAGAGTACAGGATAGTATAGTGGATAAGATAATATAGAGAATAGGATAGGATAGAGGATAGGACAGGATAGAGGATAGGATAGGATAGAGGATAGGATAGGATAGATGATAGGACAGGATAGAGGATAGGATAGGATAGAAGATAGGATAGGATAGAGGATAGGATAGTATAGAGAATAGAATAGGATAGAGGATAGGATAATATAGAGGATAGGATAGGATAGATGATAGGATAGAGGATTGGATAGGATAGAGGATACGATACGATAGAGGATAGGATAGGATAGAGGGTAGGATAGAGAATTGGATGGAATAGAGGATACGATACGATAGAGGATAGGATAGGATAGAGGATGGGATAGAACAGAGGATAGGATAGGATAGAGGGTAGAATAGGATAGAGGATAGGATAGGATTGAGGATAGGATAGGATAGATGATAGGATAGAGGATTGGATAGGATAGAGGATACGATACGATAGAGGATAGGATAGGATAGAGGGTAGGATAGAGAATTGAATAGTATTGAGGATAATATGGGATAGAGGATAGGATAGGATAGAGGAGAGGATAGGATAGAGGATAGGATAGGATAGAGGATAGGATAGGATAGAGGATAGGATAGGATAGAGGAGAGGATAGGATAGATGATAGGATAGGATATACGATATTATAGGATGGAGGATACGATACTATAGAGGATAGTATAGGATAGAGGGTAGGATAGGATATAGGGTAGGATAGAGAATTGGACAGGATAGAGGATACGATACGATAGAGGATAGGATAGGATAGAGGATAGGATAGGACAGAGGATAGGATAGGATAGAGGATAGGATTGGATAGAGGATATGATAGGATAGAGGATAGGATAGGATTGAGGATAGCATAGGATTGAGGATAGGGTAGGATAGAGAATAGGATAGGATAGAGGATAGGATTGGATAGAGGATAGGATAGAGGATACGATACGATAGAGGATAGGATAGGATAAGGAATAGGATAGGATAGAGGAAATGATAGGATAGAGTATAGGATAGGATTGAGGATAGGACAGGATAGATTATAGGATAGGGTAGAGGATAGGATAGGATTGAGGATAGGATAGTATAGAGCATAGAATAGGATAGAGGATAGGATAGGATTGAGGATAGGATAGGATAGAGGATAGGATAGAGGATTGGATAGGATTGAGGATACGATACGATAGAGGATAGGATATGATAGAGGGTAGGATAGAGAATTGGATGGGATAGAGGATACGATACGATAGAGGAGAGGATAGGATAGAGGATGGGATAGGACAGAGGATAGGATAGGATAGAGGATAGAATAGGATAGAGGATATGATAGGATAGAGGATAGGATAGGATTGAGGATAGGGTAGGATAGAGAATAGGATAGGATAGAGGATAGGATAGGATTGAGGATAGGATAGGATAGAGGATAGGATAGGATAGAGGATAGGATAGGATAGAGGATAGGATAGGATAGAGGATAGGATAGGATAGAGGATAGGATAGGATATACGATATTATAGGATGGAGGATACGATATTATAGAGGATAGTATAGGATAGAGGGTAGGATAGGATATAGGGTAGGATAGAGAATTGGACAGGATAGAGGATACGATACGATAGAGGATAGGATAGGATAGAGGATAGGATAGGGCAGAGGATAGGATAGGATAGAGGATAGGATAGGATAAGGAATAGGATAGGATAGAGGAAATGATAGGATAGAGTATAGGATAGGATTGAGGATAGGACAGGATAGAGGATAGGATAGGATAGAGGATAGGATAGGATTGAGGATAGGATATTATAGAGAATAGAATAGGATAGAGGATAGGATAGGATTGAGGATAGGATAGGATAGATGATAGGATAGAGGATTGGATAGGATAGAGGATACGATACGATAGAGTATAGGATAGGATTGAGGATAGGACAGGATAGATGATAGGATAGGGTAGAGGATAGGATAGGATTGAGGATAGGATAGTATAGAGAATAGAATAGGCTAGGGGATAGGATAGGATAGATGATAGGATAGAGGATTGGATAGGATAGAGGATACGATACGATAGAGGATAAGATAGGATAGAGGGTAGGATAGAGAATTGGATAAGGATAGAGGATACGATACGATAGAGGATAGGATAGGATAGAGGATGGGATAGGACAAAGGATAGGATAGGATAGAGGATAGAATAGGATAGAGTATATGATAGCCTAGGATAGAGGATAGGATAGCATTGAGGATAGGATAGGATAGAGGATAGGATAGGATTGAGGATAGGATAGGATAGAGAGTAGGATAGCGTAGAGGATAGGATAGGATAGAGGATAGGATAGGGGATTGGATAGGATTGAGGTTATTATGGGATAGAGGATAGGATAGGATAGGATAGGATAGAGGATAGGATAGGATAGAGGATAGGATAGGATAGAGGATAGGATAGGATAGACGATAGGATAGGATATATGATACTATAGAATGGAGGATACGATATTATAGAGGATAGTATACTATAGAGGATAGGATAGGGTAGAGTATAGGATAAGATAGAGGATAGGATAGAATAGAGTACAGGATAGTATAGTGGATAAGATAATATAGAGAATAGGATAGGATAGAGGATAGGAAAGGATAGAGGATAGGATAGGATAGAGGATAGGATAGGATAGAGGATAGAATAGGATAGAGGATAGGATAGAATTGAGGATAGGATAGGATAGATGATAGGATAGAGGATTGGATAGGATAGAGGATACGATACGATAGAGGATAAGATAGGATAGAGGGTAGGATAGAGAATTGGATAAGGATAGAGGATACGATACGATAGAGGATAGGATAGGATAGAGGATGGGATAGGACAGAGGATAGGATAGGATAGAGGATAGAATAGGATAGAGGATAGGATAGGATTGAGGATAGGATAGGATAGAGGATAGGATAGGATAGAGGATAGGATAGGATAGAGGATAGGATAGGATAGAGGATAGGATAGGATATACGATATTATAGGATGGAGGATACGATATTATAGAGGATAGTATAGGATAGAGGGTAGGATAGGATATAGGGTAGGATAGAGAATTGGACAGGATAGAGGATACGATACGATAGAGGATAGGATAGGATAGAGGATAGGATAGGACAGAGGATAGGATAGGATAGAGGATAGGATTGGATAGAGGATATGATAGGATAGAGGATAGGATAGGATTGAGGATAGCATAGGATTGAGGATAGGGTAGGATAGAGAATAGGATAGGATAGAGGATAGGATAGGATAGAGGATAGGATAGAGGATACGATACGATAGAGGATAGGATAGGATAAGGAATAGGATAGGATAGAGGGAATGATAGGATAGAGTATAGGATAGGATTGAGGATAGGACAGGATAGAGGATAGGATAGGATTGAGGATAGGATAGGATAGAGGATAGGATAGAGGATTGGATAGGATTGAGGATACGATACGATAGAGGATAGGATAGGATAGAGGGTAGGATAGAGAATTGGATGGGATAGAGGATACGATACGATAGAGGAGAGGATAGGATAGAGGATGGGATAGGACAGAGGATAGGATAGGATAGAGGATAGAATAGGATAGAGGATAGGATAGGATTGAGGATAGGATAGGATAGATGATAGGATAGAGGATTGGATAGGATAGAGGATACGATACGATAGAGGATAGGATAGGATAGAGGGTAGGATAGAGAATTGAATAGGATTGAGGATATTATGGGATAGAGGATAGGATAGGGGAGGATAGGATAGAGGAGAGGATAGGATAGAGGAGAGGATAGGATAGAGGATAGGATAGGATAGAGGATAGGGTAGGATAGAGGATAGGATAGGATAGAGGATAGGATAGGATATACGATATTATAGGATGGAGGATACGATATTATAGAGGATAGTATAGGATAGAGGGTAGGATAGGATATAGGGTAGGATAGAGAATTGGACAGGATAGAGGATACGATACGATAGAGGACAGGATAGGATAGAGGATAGGATAGGGCAGAGGATAGGATAGGATAGAGGATAGGATTGGATAGAGGATATGATAGGATAGAGGATAGGATAGGATTGAGGATAGCATAGGATTGAGGATAGGGTAGGATAGAGAATAGGATAGGATAGAGGATAGGATAGGATAGAGGATAGGATAGAGGATACGATACGATCGAGGATAGGATAGGATAAGGAATAGGATAGGATAGAGGAAATGATAGGATAGAGTATAGGATAGGATTGAGGATAGGACAGGATAGAGGATAGGATAGGGTAGAGGATAGGATAGGATTGAGGATAGGATAGTATAGAGAATAGAATAGGATAGAGGATAGGATAGGATTGAGGATAGGATAGGATAGATGATAGGATAGAGGATTGGATAGGATAGAGGATAGGATAGAGGATTGGATAGGATAGAGGATACGATACGATAGAGGATAGGATAGGATAGAGGGTAGGATAGAGAATTGGATGGGATAGAGGATACGATACGATAGAGGATAGGATAGGATAGAGGATGGGATAGGACAGAGGATAGGATAGGATAGAGGATAGGATAGGATAGAGGATATGATAGCCTAGGATAGAGGATAGGATAGCATTGAGGATAGGATAGGATAGAGGATAGGATAGGATATAGGGTAGGATAGAGAATTGGACAGGATAGAGGATACGATACGATAGAGGATAGGATAGGATAGAGGATAGGATAGGGCAGAGGATAGGATAGGATAGAGGATAGGATAGGATAAGGAATAGGATAGGATAGAGGAAATGATAGGATAGAGTATAGGATCGGATTGAGGATAGGACAGGATAGAGGATAGGATAGGGTAGAGGATAGGATAGGATTGAGGATAGGATATTATAGAGAATAGAATAGGATAGAGGATAGGATAGGATTGAGGATAGGATAGGATAGATGATAGGATAGAGGATTGGATAGGATAGAGGATACGATACGATAGAGTATAGGATAGGATTGAGGATAGGACAGGATAGGTGATAGGATAGGGTAGAGGATAGGATAGGATTGAGGATAGGATAGTATAGAGAATAGAATATTATAGGGGATAGGATAGGATAGATGATAGGATAGAGGATTGGATAGGATAGAGGATACGATACGATAGAGAATAAGATAGGATAGAGGGTAGGATAGAGAATTGGATAAGGATAGAGGATACGATACGATAGAGGATAGGATAGGATAGAGGATGGGATAGGACAGAGGATAGGATAGGATAGAGGATAGAATAGGATAGAAGATATGATAGCCTAGGATAGAGGATAGGATAGCATTGAGGATAGGATAGGATAGAGGATAGGATAGGATTGAGGATAGGATAGGATAGAGAGTAGGATAGCGTAGAGGATAGGATAGGATAGAGGATAGGATAGGGGATTGGATAGGATTGAGGGTATTATGGGATAGAGGATAGGATAGGATAGGATAGGATAGAGGATAGGATAGGATAGAGGATAGGATAGGATTGAGGATAGGATAGTATAGAGAATAGAATAGGATAGGGGATAGGATAGGATAGATGATAGGATAGAGGATTGGATAGGATAGAGGATACGATACGATAGAGGATAAGATAGGATAGAGGGTAGGATAGAGAATTGGATAAGGATAGAGGATACGATACGATAGAGGATAGGATAGGATAGAGGATGGGATAGGACAGAGGATAAGATAGGATAGAGGATAGAATAGGATAGAGGATATGATAGCCTAGGATAGAGGATAGGATAGCATTGAGGATAGGATAGGATAGAGGATAGGATAGGATTGAGGATAGGATAGGATAGAGAGTAGGATAGCGTAGAGGATAGGATAGGATAGAGGATAGGATAGGGGATTGGATAGGATTGAGGGTATTATGGGATAGAGGATAGGATAGGACAGGATAGGATAGAGGATAGGAGAGGATAGAGGATAGGATAGGATATATGATACTATAGAATGGAGGATACGATATTATAGAGGATAGTATACTATAGAGGATAGGATAGGGTAGAGGATAGGATAAGATAGAGGATAGGATAGAATAGAGTACAGGATAGTATAGTGGATAAGATAATATAGAGAATAGGATAGGATAGAGGATAGGACAGGATAGAGGATAGGATAGGATAGAGGATAGGATAGGATAGATGATAGGATAGAGGATTGGATAGGATAGAGGATACGATACGATAGAGGATAAGATAGGATAGAGGGTAGGATAGAGAATTGGATAAGGATAGAGGATACGATACGATAGAGGATAGGATAGGATAGAGGATGGGATAGGACAGAGGATAGGATAGGATAGAGGATAGAATAGGATAGAGGATAGGATAGGATTGAGGATAGGATAGGATAGATGATAGGATAGATGATTGGATAGGATAGAGGATACGATACGATAGAGGATAAGATAGGATAGAGGGTAGGATAGAGAATTGGATGGGATAGAGGATACGATACGATAGAGGATAGGATAGGATAGAGGATGGGATAGGACAGAGGATAGGATAGGATAGAGGATAGAATAGGATAGAGGATAGGATAGGATTGAGGATAGGATAGGATAGAGGATAGGATAGGATAGAGGATAGGATAGGATAGAGGATAGGATAGGATAGAGGATAGGATAGGATATACGATATTATAGGATGGAGGATACGATATTATAGAGGATAGTATAGGATAGAGGGTAGGATAGGATATAGGGTAGGATAGAGAATTGGACAGGATAGAGGATACGATACGATAGAGGATAGGATAGGATAGAGGATAGGATAGGACAGAGGATAGGATAGGATAGAGGATAGGATTGGATAGAGGATATGATAGGATAGAGGATAGGATAGGATTGAGGATAGCATAGGATTGAGGATAGGGTAGGATAGAGAATAGGATAGGATAGAGGATAGGATAGGATAGAGGATAGGATAGAGGATACGATACGATAGAGGATAGGATAGGATAAGGAATAGGATAGGATAGAGGGAATGATAGGATAGAGTATAGGATAGGATTGAGGATAGGACAGGATAGAGGATAGGATAGGATAGGGTAGAGGATAGGATAGGATTGAGGATAGGATAGTATAGAGAATAGAATAGGATAGAGGATAGGATAGGATTGAGGATAGGATAGGATAGAGGATAGGATAGAGGATTGGATAGGATTGAGGATACGATACGATAGAGGATAGGATAGGATAGAGGGTAGGATAGAGAATTGGATGGGATAGAGGATACGATACGATAGAGGAGAGGATAGGATAGAGGATGGGATAGGACAGAGGACAGGATAGGATAGAGGATAGAATAGGATAGAGGATAGGATACGATTGAGGATAGGATAGGATAGATGATAGGATAGAGGATTGGATAGGATAGAGGATACGATACGATAGAGGATAGGATAGGATAGAGGGTAGGATAGAGAATTGAATAGGATTGAGGATATTATGGGATAGAGGATAGGATAGGGGAGGATAGGATAGAGGAGAGGATAGGATAGAGGAGAGGATAGGATAGAGGATAGGATAGGATAGAGGATAGGGTAGGATAGAGGATAGGATAGGATAGAGGATAGGATAGGATATACGATATTATAGGATGGAGGATACGATATTATAGAGGATAGTATAGGATAGAGGGTAGGATAGGATATAGGGTAGGATAGAGAATTGGACAGGATAGAGGATACGATACGATAGAGGATAGGATAGGATAGAGGATAGGATAGGGCAGAGGATAGGATAGGATAGAGGATAGGATTGGATAGAGGATATGATAGGATAGAGGATAGGATAGGATTGAGGATAGCATAGGATTGAGGATAGGGTAGGATAGAGAATAGGATAGGATAGAGGATAGGATAGGATAGAGGATAGGATAGAGGATACGATACGATAGAGGATAGGATAGGATAAGGAATACGATAGGATAGAGGAAATGATAGGATAGAGTATAGGATAGGATTGAGGATAGGACAGGATAGAGGATAGGATAGGGTAGAGGATAGGATAGGATTGAGGATAGGATAGTATAGAGAATAGAATAGGATAGAGGATAGGATAGGATTGAGGATAGGATAGGATAGAGGATAGGATAGAGGATTGGATAGGATTGAGGATACGATACGATAGAGGATAGGATAGGATAGAGGGTAGGATAGAGAATTGGATGGGATAGAGGATACGATACGATAGAGGAGAGGATAGGATAGAGGATGGGATAGTACAGAGGATAGGACAGGATAGAGGATACGATACGATAGAGGATAGGATAGGATGGAGGATAGGATAGGTCAGAGGATACGATACGATAGAGGATAGGATAGGATATATGATATTATAGGATGGAGGATACGATATTATAGAGGATAGGATAGGATAGACGATAGAATAGGGGATTGGATAGGATAGGGGATATGATAGGATAGAGGATAGGATAGGATAGAGGATAGGATAGGACAGAGGATAGGATAGGATAGAGGATAGGATGGGAAGGAGGATAGGATACGATGGAGTACAGGATAGTATAGAGGATAAGATAATATAGAGAATAGGATAGGATAGAGGATAGGACAGGATAGAGGATAGGATAGGATAGAGGATAGGATAGTATGGAGAATAGAATAGGATAGAGGATAGGATAGGATTGAGGATAGGATAGGATAGAGAATAGAATACGATAGAGGATAGGATAGGATTCAGGATAGGATAGGATAGAGGATAGCATAGGATTGGATAGGATAGAGGATAGGATACGATATAGGATAGGATAGGATAGGGGATAGGATAGGATTGACGATAGGATTGGATAGAGGATAGGATAGGATAGAGGATATTATAGGATAGATGATAGGATAGGATAGATGATAGGATAGGATTGAGGATAGGATAGGATAGAGGTTAGGATAGGATAGAGGATAGGATAGGATTGAGGATAGGATAGTATAGAGAATAGAATAGGATAGAGGATAGGATAGGATAGAGGATAGGATAGGATAGATGATAGGATAGAGGATTGGATAGGATTGAGGATATTATGGGATACAGAATAGGATAGGATAGGATAGAGGATAGGATAGGATAGAGGATAGGATAGAGGATAGGATAGGATATATGATACTATAGGATTGTGGATACGATATTATACAGGACAGTATAGGATAGAGGATAGGATAGGGTAGAGGATAGGATAGGATAGAGGATAGGATAGGATAGAGAATAGAATACGATAGAGGATAGGATAGGATTCAGGATAGGATAGGATAGAGGATAGCATAGGATTGGATAGGATAGAGGATAGGATACGATATAGGATAGGATAGGATAGGGGATAGGATAGGATTGACGATATTATGGGATAGAGGATAGGACCTATCCTATCCTAAGGATAGGATAGAGGATAGGATAGGATTGAGGATAGGATAGGGTGGAGGATAGGATAGGATTGAGGATAGCATAATATTGAGGATAGGATAGGATAGAGGATAGGATAGGATTGAGGATAGGACAGGATAGAGGATAGGATAGGATAGAGGATAGGATAGGATAGAGGATAGGATAGTATAGAGAATAGAATAGGATAGAGGATAGGATAGGATAGAGGATAGGATAGGATAGATGATAGGATAGAGGATTGGATAGGATTGAGGATATTATGGGATACAGAATAGGATAGGATAGGATAGGATAGAGGATAGGATAGGATAGAGGATAGGATAGAGGATAGGATAGGATATATGATACTATAGGATTGAGGATACGATATTATACAGGACAGTATAGGATAGAGGATAGGATAGGGTAGAGGATAGGATAGGATAGAGGATAGGATAGGATAGAGAATAGAATACGATAGAGGATAGGATAGGATTCAGGATAGGATAGGATAGAGGATAGCATAGGATTGGATAGGATAGAGGATAGGATACGATATAGGATAGGATAGGATAGGGGATAGGATAGGATTGACGATAGGATAGGATAGAGGATAGGATAGGATAGAGGATATTATAGGATAGATGATAGGATAGGATAGAGGATAGGATAGGATTGAGGATAGGATAGGATAGAGGTTAGGATAGGATAGAGGATAGGATAGGATTGAGGACAGGATAGGATAGAGGATATCATAGGATAGAGCATAGGATAGAGGATATTATAGGAGAGAGGATATTATACGATGGAGGATAGGACAGAGGATAGGATAGAGGATTGGATAGGATAGAGGATACGATACGATAGAGGATAGGATAGGATAGAGGGTAGGATAGAGAATTGAATAGGGTTGACGATATTATGGGATAGAGGATAGGATAGGATAGAGGGTAGGATAGAGAATTGGATGGGATAGAGGATACGATACGATAGAGGATAGGATAGGATAGAGGATGGGATAGGACAGAGGATAGGATAGGATAGAGGATAGGATAGGATAGAGGGTATGATAGCCTAGGATAGAGGATAGGATAGCATTGAGAATAGGATAGGATAGAGGATAGTATAGGATTGAGGATAGGATAGGGTGGAGGATAGGATAAGATAGAGGATAGGATAGGGTAGAGGATAGGATAAGATAGAGGATAGGATAGAATAGAGTACAGGATAGTATAGAGGATAAGATACTATAGAGAATAGGATAGGATAGAGGATAGGACAGGATAGAGGATAGGATAGGATAGAGGATAGGATAGGATAGAGGATAGGATAGGATATAGGATATGATAGGGTAGGATAGAGGATAGGATAGGATTGAGGATAGGATAGGATAGAGGATAGGATAGGATTGAGGATAGCATAGGATTGAGGATAGGATAGGATAGAGGATTGGATAGGATTGAAGATACGATACGATAGAGGATAGGATAGGATAGAGGGTAGGATAGAGAATTGAATAGGATTGAGGATATTATGGGATAGAGGATAGGATAGGATAGGATAGGATAGAGGATAGGATAGGATATATGATATTATAGGATGGAGGATACGATATTATAGAGGATAGGCTAGGGTAGAGGATAGTATAAGATAGAGGATAGGCTAGTGTAGAGGATAGGATAAGATAGAGGATAGGATAGAATAGAGTACAGGATAGTATAGAGGATAAGATAATATAGAGAATAGGATAGGATAGATGATAGGTCATGATAGAGGATAGGATAGGATAGAGGATGGGATAGGATAGAGGATAGGATAGTATAGAGAATAGACTAGGATAGAGGATAGGATAGGATTGAGGATAGGATAGGATAGAGGATAGGATAGGATAGACGGTAGGATAGAGAATTGGATGGGATAGAGGATACGATACGATAGAGGATAGGATAGGATAGAGGATGGGATAGGACAGAGGATAGGATAGGATAGAGGATAGAATAGGATTCAGGATAGGATAGGATTGAGGATAGGATAGGATAGATGATAGGATAGAGGATAGGATAAGATAGAGGATACGATAGGGTAGAGGAGAGGATAAGATAGAGGATAGGATAGGGTAGAGGATAGGATAGGGTAGAGGATATGATAGAATAGAGTACAGGATAGTATAGAGGACAAGATAATATAGAGAATAGGATAGGATAGAGGATAGGACAGGATAGAGGATAGGATAGGATAGAGGATAGGATAGGATAGAGGATAGGATAGAGGATTGGATAGGATTGAGGATAGGATAGGATAGGATAGGATAGGATAGGATAGAGGATAGGATAGGATAGAGGATAGGATAGGATAGAGGATAGGATAGGATAGAGGATAGGATAGGATAGAGGATAGGATAGGATAGAGGATAGGATAGGATAGAGGATAGGATAGGATAGAGGATAGGATAGGATAGAGGATAGGATATGATAGAGGAGAGGATAGGATAGAGGATAGGATAGGATAGAGGATAGGATAGTGTAGAGGATATGATAAGATAGAGGATTGGATAGGATTGAAGATACGATACGATAGAGGATAGGATAGGATAGAGGGTAGGATAGAGAATTGAATAGGATTGAGGATATTATGGGATAGAGGATAGGATAGGATAGGATAGGATAGAGGATAGGATAGGATATATGATATTATAGGATGGAGGATACGATATTATAGAGGATAGGCTAGGGTAGAGGATAGTATAAGATAGAGGATAGGATAGTGTAGAGGATAGGATAAGATAGAGGATAGGATAGAATAGAGTACAGGATAGTATAGAGGATAAGATAATATAGAGAATAGGATAGGATAGATGATAGGTCATGATAGAGGATAGGATAGGATAGAGGATGGGATAGGATAGAGGATAGGATAGTATAGAGAATAGAATAGGATAGAGGATAGGATAGGATTGAGGATAGGATAGGATAGAGGATAGGATAGGATAGACGGTAGGATAGAGAATTGGATGGGATAGAGGATACGATACGATAGAGGATAGGATAGGATAGAGGATGGGATAGGACAGAGGATAGGATAGGATAGAGGATAGAATAGGATTCAGGATAGGATAGGATTGAGGATAGGATAGGATAGTTGATAGGATAGAGGATAGGATAAGATAGAGGATACGATAGGGTAGAGGAGAGGATAAGATAGAGGATAGGATAGGGTAGAGGATAGGATAGGGTAGAGGATAGGATAAGATAGAGGATATGATAGAATAGAGTACAGGATAGTATAGAGGACAAGATAATATAGAGAATAGGATAGGATAGAGGATAGGACAGGATAGAGGATAGGATAGGATAGAGGATAGGATAGGATAGAGGATAGGATAGAGGATTGGATAGGATTGAGGATAGGATAGGATAGGATAGGATAGGATAGGATAGAGGATAGGATAGGATAGAGGATAGGATAGGATAGAGGATAGGATAGGATAGAGGATAGGATAGGATAGAGGATAGGATAGGATAGAGGATAGGATAGGATAGAGGATAGGATAGGATAGAGGATAGGATAGGATAGAGGATAGGATATGACAGAGGATAGGATAGGATTGAGGATAGGATAGGATAGATGATAGGAAAGAGGATTGGATAGGATAGAGGATACCATACGATAGAGGATTTGCTAGGATAGAGGGTAGGATAGAGAATTGGATAGGATAGAGGATACGATACGATAGAGGATAGGATAGGATATATGATATTATAGGATGGAGGATACGATATTATAGAGGATAGGATAGGATAGACGATAGAATAGGGGATTGGATAGGATAGAGGATATGATAGGATAGAGGATAGGATAGGATAGAGGATAGGATAGGACAGAGGATAGGATAGGATAGAGGATAGGATGGGAAGGAGGATAGGATACGATGGAGTACAGGATACTATAGAGGATAAGATAATATAGAGAATAGGATAGGATAGAGGATAGGACAGGATAGAGGATAGGATAGGATAGAGGATAGGATAGTATAGAGAATAGAATAGGATAGAGGATAGGATAGGATTGAGGATAGGATAGAGGATTGGATAGTATTGAGGATATTATGGGATAGAGGATAGGATAGGATAGGATAGGATATGATAGAGGATAGGATAGGATAGAGGATAGGATAAGATAGAGGATAGGATAGAATAGAGTACAGGATAGTATAGAGGATAAGATAATATAGAGAATAGGATAGGATAGATGATAGGACATGATAGAGGATAGGATAGGATAGACGATGGGATAGGATAGAGGATAAGATAGTATAGAGAATAGAATAGGATAGAGGATAGGATAGGATTGAGGATAGGATAGGATAGATGATAGGATAGCGGGTTGGATAGGATTTTAATGGGGAAGACCCACCCTTGTCTCGTTTCGCGCAGACTATAGAGGACGGGTTAACGTTGATTCCTGAGGGTACGGAAACCGAGTATCTAGCAATTGTTCTTACTAAACTCGTCGGGCCAGCACGTAGAAGCACATTAGAGCACAAGTTTACGACCGCAGAAGCATTAATTCAGCACTTAAAGAAAAGATTCGCGCCTGGCAAAAGTTTGTCATACTTCCAAGTGGAAATCGCGAAGTTACGTATCCGCGAAGGTGAGAGCCTACGACAATACATCGATAGGACAAGCCACCTAGTCTATTGTACGCGCGGAGCCATTAAGGAAAAATACGAGGTCCATGCTGAAGAATTCATCAAGGAAATGGAGAAGGACGTTCTGGAAAACTTCATCGATGGATTACCGGATCGTATTGCCTTGAAGGTGTCGGCTCTCCTAAAAGATACAGAAAATCTGGAGGAAGCTTACGACGCTGTGCTGCAAATAGATAAAAAACTAAGAAATCGAAGACAATCGCCTCGGAATGAATCACCAGCAAGGTGGTCCCGCCGAGATTCTTTCGACCAAGATCCTCGTTATCGCGAACGTGAAGTGTCGTATCCTCTATCTCCGAGCAGATATGATCGACACAGAGATCGACGCACGAGACCATCTGGTTTTGAGGAGGAAAGAGAAGAACGCGCTTCTGCCTGGACCTTGCGTCACAGGAGCCCCTCACACTCCCCCTCTAATCGCTCCGAGTCATCAATGGGTGATGACGGAGAAAAACGGTATACGATTCTAAAGGGTACCGATAAAAATCGCATGTCAAACATGTATTGTTGGCATTGCGGAACTTCCGGGCACGACGGGAAATTCTGCAGGAATCGTCCCCGTAGCCCGCGATTCCGACGAGATTCGCGAGATTCGCGAGATTCGTCCGTGGAATCAAAGAAATTTTTAAACTACGATCGCGCTCACCGTACAGGCGACACGATGAGCGAAAAGAAAGAAGATCGCCCAAGATCCGTCCGCTTCGAAGAGAAACCCTCATCAAGGAAGCACCTGCACCACGGATAAAAATTACGATCCCAGAACTGGAATCAGGAACGGGAGAATTTTTAATTGACGGTGGAGCGTCCGTAAATTTGGTAGTCCTCGACGCTCTAGAAAGAACAGCAGAGATTTCACGAGAGGAAATCGAAATAACTGGACTCACCACAACCCCGATTTTCACCGTAGGGACGACAATTCTCCATATCCATGAAGCCCCAGCAATATTTTACGTAGTAAAACACCTTGCCATAGAAGCAGATGGACTAATCGGAAGCCCATTCCTAAAACAAGAAAAGGCTGAGATTTCCTATTACCATGGAACACTGGTATTAAAGAACAAACCTATCAGGCCTATTCGATTTTCAAATTATTTAGAAGCACCAGAAAAAACAACTAAACACCGCATTCCAGCAAGAACCTCACAACAAATCGCTATTCACATAGCTAATCCGAAGATCAAGGAAGGCTACTTGCCTCGCATAAGAACACATGACCAATTGTACGTAGGAGAAGCAGCTGTCATAAACGATCAAGGAAGGTGTCATGTTATGGCAACCAACACCAGCGAAGAAGACCTGGATATAGAAATAGAACCACAAATTTTGGAACCCTATAGAAATTGTAAACACTTCGGACGAAGACATCTACTCAGAGGTACAAGGTCATGCTAATTTCAACAACAGAGAAGATAGGGCACAGGGAATCTCCCAAATGTTAAATCTCAAGCACTTGAACAAAGAGGAACTGTGCAGCATCACTGCTCTGATAAAGGAGTTTCCCGACCGATTTTATCTCCCCGGAGATAAGCTAGGGAAGGCCTCCGATTTCAAACATTCCATACACACGACCGACGAAATTCCAATAAACACAAGACAATATCGCTATCCTCCGATACATCAACATGAGATAAAAAAGCAGATAGACGCATTACTATCCGAAGGAATAATAACTCCGTCGAAATCCCCATATAATTCACCTTTGTGGATTGTACCTAAGAAACCGGATGCACAGGGAAACAAACGTTGGCGTATGGTCATAGACTTCCGTGCGCTTAATGATAAAACAATTTCTGATAAATACCCGCTACCACAGATTACAGAAATATTAGATCGTCTCGGTGGAGCTAAGTACTTCTCCGTTTTCGATCTCGCAAATGGTTTTCACCAAATAGAGATGGACCCGAAAGATAGGCAGAAAACAGCCTTTACCACACCTAACGGACATTATGAATTTTCACGAATGCCGTTTGGTTTAAAAAATGCACCACCCACCTTCCAACGCCTCATGGATCAAGTACTAACTGGACTCCAAGGAACGGACGTGTTCGTTTACCTGGATGACATTGTGGTTTACGCATCATCACTACATGAACACAACGTTAAAGTCAGGAAATTATTCAATCGCTTACGAGAACATGGCTTAACCCTCCAGACTAATAAATGTGAATTTTTACGGAAAGAAGTTACTTACCTTGGACACATTATTTCAAGACAAGGAGTAAAACCTGACCCCAGAAAATTAAAAGCCGTCAAGGATTTTCCAACACCCACCAATCAGAAGAATATACAACAATTTTTGGGATTAGTAGGATACTACAGACGATTCATATCAGATTTCACCACTAAAGCAAAACCGTTGATTAGCCTCTTGGGAAAAGGAATAAAATTCAAATGGACAGAAGAACAGGAAAACAGCTTTAAACAATTACGTGAAGAACTTTGCCAAGAACCTATTTTACAATACCCCGACTTCAGCAAACCATTCATCGTTACAACGGATGCATCAGAACATGCCATTGGAGCCGTGCTTAGCCAAGGCGAGATTGGAAATGATCTGCCGATTGCTTACGCATCGCGCAGCCTCAATAAAGCAGAGAAAAATTACTCAGCTACAGAAAAAGAATGTTTGGCCATGGTTTACGCCGTTCAATATTTCAGACCGTATGTTTACGGAACCAAATTCACTCTTGTGACAGATCACAGACCTCTAGTTTGGCTACATTCTGTAAAAGATCCAACATCGAGACTCATGAAGTGGAAATTAAGACTTCTGGAGTACGATTATCAGGTTATCCATAAATCCGGAAAAACGAATAAGAACGCAGATGCTCTTTCACGCAACCCTACCATTTCTTGTTTACCACTTATTCCACGTGAACTTCGAGATCCCGATTTCAAGACCCAACTACCGAAGACACATGAAGACAGACCGGATTCAATTGGACAACGTATCAGACAATTACGTCGAGACCGAGAAAAACGACCGAAATATCAGGAAACAAGCAGTTCAGATGAAAGAGAAGAGCCCGCTCTTGGAAAAGTGCGACACTCTCCCATAATAAACAAAAACCGGTCCCTTCCGAGCCTATCTAGAGAAGTGTTGATGCCAGATGAAGACCAGGATACCACACACCAGTTTTTACCCGCAGCAAACTCCACAGAAATTTTTTCTACAGATAAGAACCAAAGCTTATTTGATGATTTAATTTCGTTTGAGGAACCGCTCGAAAATACAGTTATTGAAAATACAAACAATTTGCAAGTGGATCCACCTAATATACTGCAGGAACAATCAGACAGAACAGATGGAATTTTACAACCCACCATAATCCGGCTACCCACAAGCGAAACAAGTGCAAGGCAGTTACCTGACCGTACAGCAGACCCTTACCCATTCTTTGACACCGCTACCGACAGTTCTTCCACCGAAACTGACCTGGAAGTGCCGCCAGAACCAAAACAAAAGATTATCGTTTCTTCAAACACCCTCACAGCAAAAGAAGACAATTACGTGCATTTTATATCAGCCGACTGCAATTTAATAACTCCCATCGGAAAATTACTCTTGGACACCGAATTAATAAACAAACAGGAATTTCTAGCTGCAGGACCAAAGAAGGGACAAGTTGTAATTTCAAACAACGGATTATTTAAAACATTCAGCATAATAATTTCCGACAATTTCTACGATAAACCAAATAGAATGGACATAGTCAACGGATTGAAAATTCTCCAACCAGCTTTAAAAGAAAACAGGATCGAATCATTTCGAATATCAGCCACCGGAGATTTGCATAAATTGCCACTCAACGAATTTTTCAATACATTGGAAGAGACCTTCACAGAGCAAATTCCTCAAATCACAATATGCAATTGCATTATCACCACACCTTCTGCAGAAAATAGACAAGAGATTATTCACGAAGCACACGATAGTTTAATCGGAGGACATAAAGGAGTCACAAAAACCTACAATCGTATTCGAGCAAGATTTCATTGGCCACACATGCGCAATAAAATTCAAGATTACATCCGAAAATGCAAAAGTTGCCAGGAACAAAAATTAGTCCGTGTAAAAACTCGTCAGCCTATGCTGATCACCGACACACCTTTGGACGCATTTGATAAAATTTCTCTGGATACCGTTGGACCATTACCAGTCACACCAGGAGGCAATCGATACATTCTTACTATGCAGGATAATTTAACCAAATACTGTATTGCAGTAGCAATACCCAACATCCGAGCGACTACCATTGCCGATGCTTTCGCAAGGCATTTCATCGCAGTTTATGGAACACCTCGAGCCATATTAACAGACAAAGGAACCAGTTTTATCGGAAGCCTCATGAAAAACTTATCTGAAATTTTCAAAATCAAACAGATCACTACTTCAGGATACCGACCGCAAACCAATGGATCATTAGAACGAAGTCACATCGTACTCACGGAATATCTCAAGCATTACATGAATAGTTACGAAGACTGGGATTTGCTAATTCCTTTTGCAATGTTCACTTACAATACCTCAGTTCATGAAGCCACCAATTTTACACCATACGAGTTAATTTTTGGTAAACAAGCTCGGGAACCAACCTCATTCCCAACTGGTACGAACTTGAAAACATATGGAGACTATTTAACAGAGTTAATAACCAACATAGTCCGAATACATAATCTGGCAGGCAGTAAAAATGGTGCGGAGGGGCGTCCGCCCCCGTAACAACAAAGCCATCCGCCGAATCAACACCATCTCTGGGATAGTAATGAGAGACCGAAGCGACTACGCTAGCGGAGTGACCATCACCAGTAGTGGCCACGCTGAGGGCCACCTCCTGTTGGACTAACCACCTGATCAACCCCCACTGGATGTTGCGGAACACTGGATTCAAATGGGTTACGCAATCGAGACCACACCTAAAAATAAGTACACTAAACATCACACTACACTACACTACACCCGACATTTTTCTTTATCATAGTTCTCAGGACGTTTTTCGGGGGGTTTAAGGGGGGAGATGTTACGTATGGAGACGTTTCTCCACGTTTATTTCGATTAGAAGTTCTAATCTCTTTTTCTGAGAACGGAAAGCGTCCCAACAGGCCCCTTGTTTAATAATTGTACTCCGGCTGGACGCAGCTGGCACGAAGCATGATTCAGTAACAGCACCGTACGATTTCCTAATATGGAAATCTTCAAAACATCCCCTTCTGGAATGTATTGTCAAGATAGTCTTTGATAGGAAACATCCTGGCTACCCCTTCGTTTTACCCCTATAAACAAAAGATCCAGCTGCAAACCTTAAACTCACTAGAAACGACAAATACGTGTATGCGACCGTAAAATAAAACAGATACATTCCCCTCTCATTTTTAGGGTATATAAACCCATGCATTTTCATCCTCTTTGGTTCAGTCGAGAAGCGGTTCAGTAGAGATTCAGAAGTGATTCGGTCGCGGTATAGTAATCGTGCAGTCACGTCGCGCTACACGCGTAAGAGTCAGTTCTAGTGAGATCGGGTAAAAGTCCCTTTCGAATCAAACGTAACCTTATAGAATCCGTTAGTTCGTGTATATTCTATTTGGCTTTCAACAATCGCTCTCCGACCCCGCATTGCCAGTGCGTCAACACCGTGCATCACTAGGTAACAATTTCTCTAATTGTACACTTACCACATTCACTCGCGACACAGACAATTACACTTGTAACTATTCCAATTCAGAATAAATTGTCTTGTATGTTAACTCGCGTAATCTACAACCCTTAATTATTGCCTAATATCCTAATCTAATAATTGAACGTTCCCACATGATACAATCTTACCGCTCGGATTGTATCAATTAAATTATATATAAGTTACGAGGCTTACTAATCCTAATTCAAATAAACAAAGATTTCAATATTAACTAATAATAGAAACCATATTCCTGGGGTAACAACCCCTCGCCGGCCTCTCGCGTTGCTCGCAGCCCTGGCTCGTAACAACAGGATAGAGGATAGGATAGGATAGAGGATAGGATAGGATAGAGGATAGGATAGGATAGACGATAGGATAGGATAGAGGATAGGATAGGATAGAGGATAGGATAGGATAGAGAATAGAATACGATAGAGGATAGGATAGGATTCAGGATAGGATAGGATAGAGGATAGAATAGGATTGGATAGGATAGAGGATAGGATACGATATAGGATAGGATAGGATAGGGGATAGGATAGGATTGACGATAGGATAGGATAGAGGATAGGATAGGATAGAGGATATTATAGGATAGATGATAGGATAGGATAGAGGATAGGATAGGATAGAGGATATCATAGGATAGAGCATAGGATAGAGGATATTATAGGAGAGAGGATATTATACGATGGAGGATAGGACAGAGGATAGGATAGAGGATTGGATAGGATAGAGCATACGATACGATAGAGGATAGGATAGGATAGAGGGTAGGATAGAGAATTGAATCGGATTGACGATATTATGGGATAGAGGATAGGATAGGATAGAGGGTAGGATAGAGAATTGGATGGGATAGAGGATACGATACGATAGAGGATAGGATAGGATAGAGGATGGGATAGGACAGAGGATAGGATAGGATAGAGGATAGGATAGGATAGAGGATAGGATAGGATAGAGGGTATGATAGCCTAGGATAGAGGATAGGATAGCATTGAGAATAGGATAGGATAGAGGATAGGATAGGATTGAGGATAGGATAGGGTGGAGGATAGGATAAGATAGAGGATAGGATAGGGTAGAGGATAGGATAAGATAGAGGATAGGATAGAATAGAGTACAGGATAGTATAGAGGATAAGATAATATAGAGAATAGGATAGGATAGAGGATAGAACAGGATAGAGGATAGGATAGGATAGAGGATAGGATAGGATAGAGGATAGGATAGGATATAGGATATGATAGGGTAGGATAGAGGATAGGATAGGATTGAGGATAGGATAGGATAGAGGATAGGATAGGATTGAGGATAGCATAGGATTGAGGATAGGATAGGATAGAGGATAGGATAGGATTGAGGATAGGATAGGATAGAGGATAGGATAGAGGATTGGATAGGATTGAAGATACGATACGATAGAGGATAGGATAGGATAGAGGGTAGGATAGAGAATTGAATAGGATTGAGGATATTATGGGATAGAGGATAGGATAGGATAGGATAGGATAGAGGATAGGATAGGATATATGATATTATAGGATGGAGGATACGATATTATAGAGGATAGGCTAGGGTAGAGGAGAGTATAAGATAGAGGATAGGATAGTGTAGAGGATAGGATAAGATAGAGGATAGGATAGAATAGAGTACAGGATAGTATAGAGGATAAGATAATATAGAGAATAGGATAGGATAGATGATAGGACATGATAGAGGATAGGATAGGATAGAGGATGGGATAGGATAGAGGATAGGATAGTATAGAGAATAGAATAGGATAGAGGATAGGATAGGATTGAGGATAGGATAGGATAGAGGATAGGATAGGATAGAGGGTAGGATAGAGAATTGGATGGGATAGAGGATACGATACGATAGAGGATAGGATAGGATAGAGGATGGGATAGTACAGAGGATAGGATAGGATAGAGGATAGAATAGGATACAGGATAGGATAGGATTGGGGATAGGATAGGATAGATGATAGGATAGAGGATAGGATAAGATAGAGGATACGATAGGGTAGAGGAGAGGATAAGATAGAGGATAGGATAGGGTAGAGGATAGGTTAGGGTAGAGGATAGGATAAGATAGAGGATATGATAGAATAGAGTACAGGATAGTATAGAGGACAAGATAATATAGAGAATAGGATAGGATAGAGGATAGGACAGGATAGAGGATAGGATAGGTTAGAGGATAGGATAGGATAGAGGATAGGATAGAGGATAAGATAGAGGATATGATAGAATAGAGTACAGGATAGTATAGAGGACAAGATAATATAGAGAATAGGATAGGATAGAGGATAGGACAGGATAGAGGATAGGATAGGATAGAGGATAGGATAGGATAGAGGATAGGATAGAGGATAGGATAGAGGATTGGATAGGATTGAGGATAGGATAGGATAGGATAGGATAGGATAGGATAGAGGATAGGATAGGATAGAGGATAGGATAGGATAGAGGATAGGATAGGATAGAGGATAGGATAGGATAGAGGATAGGATAGGATAGAGGATAGGATAGGGTAGAGGATAGGATAGGATATATGATAATATAGGATGGAGGATACGATATTATAGAGGATAGTATAGGATAGAGGATAGGATAGTGTAGAGGATAGGATAAGATAGAGGATAGGATAGGGTAGAGGATAGGATAGGGTAGAGGATAGGATAAGATAGAGGATAGGATAGGGTAGAGGATAGGATAGGATAGAGGATTCGGATAGGATAGAGGATAGGATAGGATATATGATAATATAGGATGGAGGATACGATATTATAGAGGATAGTATAGGATAGATAATAGGATAGTGTAGAGGATAGGATAAGATAGAGGATAGGATAGGATAGAGAATAGAATACGACAGAGGATGGGATAGGATTGAGGATAGGATAGGATAGATGATAGGAAAGAGGATTGGATAGGATAGAGGATACCATACGATAGAGGATAGGCTAGGATAGAGGGTAGGATAGAGAATTGGATAGGATAGAGGATACGATACGATAGAGGATAGGATAGGATATATGATATTATAGGATGGAGGATACGATATTATAGAGGATAGGATAGGATAGACGATAGAATAGGGGATTGGATAGGATAGAGGATATGATAGGATAGAGGATAGGATATGATAGAGGATAGGATAGGACAGAGGATAGGATAGGATAGAGGATAGGATGGGAAGGAGGATAGGATACGATGGAGTACAGGATACTATAGAGGATAAGATAATATAGAGAATAGGATAGGATAGAGGATAGGACAGGATAGAGGATAGGATAGGATAGAGGATAGGATAGTATAGAGAATAGAATAGGATAGAGGATAGGATAGGATAGAGGATTGGATAGTATTGAGGATATTATGGGATAGAGGATAGGATAGGATAGGATAGGATATGATAGAGGATAGGATAGGATAGAGGATAGGATAAGATAGAGGATAGGATAGAATAGAGTACAGGATAGTATAGAGGATAAGATAATATAGAGAATAGGATAGGATAGATGATAGGACATGATAGAGGATAGGATAGGATAGACGATGGGATAGGATAGAGGATAGGATAGTATAGAGAATAGAATAGGATAGAGGATAGGATAGGATTGAGGATAGGATAGGATAGATGATAGGATAGAGGATTGGATAGGATAGAGGATACGATACGATAGAGGATAGGATAGGATAGAGGGTAGGATTGAGAATTGGATGGGATAGAGGATACGATACGATAGAGGTTAGGATAGGATAGAGGATGGGATAGGACAGAGGATAGGATAGGATAGAGGATAGAATAGGATAGAGGATAGGATAGGATTGAGGATAGGATAGCATAGATGATAGGATAGAGGATAGGATAAGATAGAGGATAGGATAGGGTAGAGGAGAGGATAAGATAGAGGATAGGATAGAATAGAGTACAGGATAGTATAGAGGATAAGATAATATAGAGAATAGGATGGGATAGAGGATAGGACAGGATAGAGGATAGGATAGGATAGAGGATAGGATAGGATAGAGGATAGGATAGTATAGAGGTTAGGATAGGATAGAGGATAGGATAGGATTGAGGATAGGATAGGATAGAGGATATCATAGGATAGAGCATAGGATAGAGGATATTATAGGAGAGAGGATATTATACGATGGGGGATAGGATAGAGGATAGGATAGAGGATTGAGGATATTATGGGATAGAGAATAGGATAGGATAGAGGATAGGATAGGATAGAGGATAGGATATGATAGAGGATAGGATAGGACAGAGGATAGGATAGGATAGAGGATAGGATGGGAAGGAGGATAGGATACGATGGAGTACAGGATACTATAGAGGATAAGATAATATAGAGAATAGGATAGGATAGAGGATAGGACAGGATAGAGGATAGGATAGGATAGAGGATAGGATAGTATAGAGAATAGAATAGGATAGAGGATAGGATAGGATAGAGGATTGGATAGTATTGAGGATATTATGGGATAGAGGATAGGATAGGATAGGATAGGATATGATAGAGGATAGGATAGGATAGAGGATAGGATAAGATAGAGGATAGGATAGAATAGAGTACAGGATAGTATAGAGGATAAGATAATATAGAGAATAGGATAGGATAGATGATAGGACATGATAGAGGATAGGATAGGATGGACGATGGGATAGGATAGAGGATAGGATAGTATAGAGAATAGAATAGGATAGAGGATAGGATAGGATTGAGGATAGGATAGGATAGATGATAGGATAGAGGATTGGATAGGATAGAGGATACGATACGATAGAGGATAGGATAGGATAGAGGGTAGGATTGAGAATTGGATGGGATAGAGGATACGATACGATAGAGGTTAGGATAGGATAGAGGATGGGATAGGACAGAGGATAGGATAGGATAGAGGATAGAATAGGATAGAGGATAGGATAGGATTGAGGATAGGATAGGATAGATGATAGGATAGAGGATAGGATAAGATAGAGGATAGGATAGGGTAGAGGAGAGGATAAGATAGAGGATAGGATAGAATAGAGTACAGGATAGTATAGAGGATAAGATAATATAGAGAATAGGATGGGATAGAGGATAGGACAGGATAGAGGATAGGATAGGATAGAGGATAGGATAGGATAGAGGATAGGATAGTATAGAGGTTAGGATAGGATAGAGGATAGGATAGGATTGAGGATAGGATAGGATAGAGGATATCATAGGATAGAGCATAGGATAGAGGATATTATAGGAGAGAGGATATTATACGATGGGGGATAGGATAGAGGATAGGATAGAGGATTGAGGATATTATGGGATAGAGAATAGGATAGGATAGAGGATAGGATAGGATAGAGGATAGGATAGGATAGAGGATAGGATAGGATAGAGGATAGGATAGGATAGAGGATAGGATAGGATAGAGGATAGGATAGGATATATGATACTATAGGATGGAGGATACGATATTATAGAGGATAGTATAGGATAGAGGATAGGATAGGGTGGAGGATAGGATAAGATAGAGGATAGGATAGGGTAGAGGATAGGATAAGATAGAGGATAGGATAGCATAGAGTACAGGATAGTATAGAGGATAAGATAATATAGAGAATAGGATAGGATAGAGGATAGGACAGGATAGAGGATAGGATAGGATAGAGGACAGGATAGGATAGAGGATAGGATAGGATATAGGATATGATAGGGTAGGATAGAGGATAGGATAGGATTGAGGATAGGATAGGATAGAGGATAGGATAGGATTGAGGATAGCATAGGATTGAGGATAGGATAGGATAGAGGATAGGATAGGATTGAGGATAGGATAGGATAGAGGATAGGATAGAGGATTGGATAGGATTCAGGATACGATACGATAGAGGATAGGATAGGATAGAGGGTAGGATAGAGAATTGAATAGGATTTATTATGGGATAGAGGATAGGATAGGATAGGATAGGATAGAGGATAGGATAGGATATATGATATTATAGGATGGAGGATACGATATTATAGAGGATAGGCTAGGGTAGAGTATAGTATAAGATAGAGGATAGGATAGGGTAGAGGATAGGATAAGATACAGGATAGGATAGAATAGAGTACAGGATAGTATAGAGGATAAGATAATATAGAGAATAGGATAGGATAGATGATAGGACATGATAGAGGATAGGATAGGATAGAGGATGGGATAGGATAGAGGATAGGATAGTATAGAGAATAGAATAGGATAGAGGATAGGATAGGATTGAGGACAGGAAAGGATAGATGATAGGATAGAGGATTGGATAGGATAGAGGATACGATACGATAGAGGATAGGATAGGATAGAGGGTAGGATTGAGAATTGGATGGGATAGAGGATACGATACGGTACAGGTTAGGATAGGATAGAGGATGGGATAGGACAGAGGATAGGATAGGATAGAGGATAGAATAGGATAGAGGATAGGATAGGATAGATGATAGGATAGATGATTGGATAGGATAGAGGATACGATACGATAGAGGATAGGATAGGATAGAGGGTAGGATAGAGAATTGGATAGGATAGAGGATAAGATAGGATAGAGGACAGGATATGATAGAGGATAGGACAGGATTGAGGATAGGATAGGATAGAGGATAGGATAGGATAGAGGATAGGATAGGATTGAGGATAGGATAGGATAGAGGATAGGATAGAGGATAGGATAGAGGATAGGATAGAGGATAGGATAGGATAGAGGATAAGATAGGATAGAGGATAGGATATGATAGAGGATAGGATAGGATAGAGGATAGGATAAGATAGAGGATAGGATAGGATAGAGGATAGGATAGGATAAAGGATAGGATAGGATATATGATACTATAGGATGGAGGATACGATATTATAGAGGATAGTATAGGATAGAGGATAGGATAGGGTAGAGGATAGGATAAGATAGAGGATACGATAGGGTAGAGGATAGGATAAGATAGAGGATATTATAGGATAGATGATAGGATAGGATAGAGGATAGGATAGGATTGAGGATAGGATAGGATAGAGGATAGGTAAGGATAGAGGATAGGATAGGGTAGAGGATAGGATAAGATAGAGGATAGGATAGCATAGAGTACAGGATAGTATAGAGGATAAGATAATATAGAGAATAGGATAGGATAGAGGATAGGACAGGATAGAGGATAGGATAGGATAGAGGACAGGATAGGATAGAGGATAGGATAGGATATAGGATATGATAGGGTAGGATAGAGGATAGGATAGGATTGAGGATAGGATAGGATAGAGGATAGGATAGGATTGAGGATAGCATAGGATTGAGGATAGGATAGGATAGAGGATAGGATAGGATTGAGGATAGGATAGGATAGAGGATAGGATAGAGGATTGGATAGGATTCAGGATACGATACGATAGAGGATAGGATAGGATAGAGGGTAGGATAGAGAATTGAATAGGATTTATTATGGGATAGAGGTTAGGATAGGATAGGATAGGATAGAGGATAGGATAGGATATATGATATTATAGGATGGAGGATACGATATTATAGAGGATAGGCTAGGGTAGAGGATAGTATAAGATAGAGGATAGGATAGGGTAGAGGATAGGATAAGATACAGGATAGGATAGAATAGAGTACAGGATAGTATAGAGGATAAGATAATATAGAGAATAGGATAGGATAGATGATAGGACATGATAGAGGATAGGATAGGATAGAGGATGGGATAGGATAGAGGATAGGATAGTATAGAGAATAGAATAGGATAGAGGATAGGATAGGATTGAGGATAGGAAAGGATAGATGATAGGATAGAGGATTGGATAGGATAGAGGATACGATACGATAGAGGATAGGATAGGATAGAGGGTAGGATTGAGAATTGGATGGGATAGAGGATACGATACGATACAGGTTAGGATAGGATAGAGGATGGGATAGGACAGAGGATAGGATAGGATAGAGGATAGAATAGGATAGAGGATAGGATAGGATAGATGATAGGATAGATGATTGGATAGGATAGAGGATACGATACGATAGAGGATAGGATAGGATAGAGGGTAGGATAGAGAATTGGATAGGATAGAGGATAAGATAGGATAGAGGACAGGATATGATAGAGGATAGGACAGGATTGAGGATAGGATAGGATAGAGGATAGGATAGGATAGAGGATAGGATAGGATTGAGGATAGGATAGGATAGAGGATAGGATAGAGGATAGGATAGAGGATAGGATAGAGGATAGGATAGGATAGAGGATAAGATAGGATAGAGGATAGGATATGATAGAGGATAGGATAGGATAGAGGATAGGATAAGATAGAGGATAGGATAGGATAGAGGATAGGATAGGATAAAGGATAGGATAGGATATATGATACTATAGGATGGAGGATACGATATTATAGAGGATAGTATAGGATAGAGGATAGGATAGGGTAGAGGATAGGATAAGATAGAGGATACGATAGGGTAGAGGATAGGATAAGATAGAGGATATTATAGGATAGATGATAGGATAGGATAGAGGATAGGATAGGATTGAGGATAGGATAGGATAGAGGATAGGTAAGGATAGAGGATAGGATAGAGGATAGGATAGGATAGACGATAGGATAGGTGATTGGATAGGATAGAGGGTAGGATAGGATAGATGATAGGATAATATAGAGAATAGGATAGGATAGATGATAGGATAATATAGAGAATAGGATAGGATAGAGGATAGGACAGGATTGAGGATATTATGGGATAGAGGATAGGATAGGATAGGATAGGATAGGATAGAGGATAGGACAGGATTGAGGATATTATGGGATAGAGGATAGGATAGGATAGGATACGATAGAGGATAGGATAGGATAGAGGATAGGATAGGATAGAGGATAGGATAGGATAGAGAATAGGATAGGATAGAGGATAGGATAGGATAGAGGATAGGATAGGATAGAGGATAATATAGGATAGAGGAAAGGATAGGATAGAGGATAGGATAGGATAGAGGATAGGATAGGATAGAGGATAGGATAGCATAGAGGATAGGATAGAGGATAGGATAGAGGATAGGATAGGATAGAGGATAAGATAGGATAGAGGATAGGATATAATAGAGGATAGGATAGGATAGAGGATAGGATAAGATAGAGGATAGGATAGGATAGAGGATAGGATAGGATAAAGGATAGGATAGGATATATGATACTATAGGATGGAGGATACGATATTATAGAGGATAGTATAGGATAGAGGATAGGATAGGGTAGAGGATAGGATAAGTTAGAGGATAGGATAGGGTAGAGGATAGCATAAGGTAGAGGATATGATAGAATAGAGTACAGGATAGTATAGAGGACAAGATAATATAGAGAATAGGATATGATAGAGGATGGGACAGGATAGAGGATAGGATAGGATAGAGGATAGGATAGGATAGAGGATAGGATAGGATAGAGGATAGGATAGAGGATAGGATAGAGGATTGGATAGGATTGAGGATATTATGGGATAGAGGATAGGATAGGATAGAGGATAGGATAGGATAGAGGATAGGATAGGATAGAGGATAGGATAGGATAGAGGATAGGATAGGATATATGATAATATAGGATGGAGGATACGATATTATAGAGGATAGTATAGGATAGAGGATAGGATAGGGTAGAGGATAGGATAAGATACAGGATAGGATAGGATAGAGAATAGAATAGGATAGAGGATAGGATAGGATTGAGGATAGGATAGGATAGAGGATAGGATAGGATAGAGGATAGGATAGGATAGAGGATAGGATAGGATATATGATACTATAGGATGGAGGATACGATATTATAGAGGATAGGATAGGATAGACGATAGAATAGGGGATTGGATAGGATAGAGGATATGATAGGATAGAGGATAGGATAGGATAGAGGATAGGATAGGACAGAGGATAGGATAGGATAGAGGATAGGATAGGAAGGAGGATAGGATAGGATAGAGTACAGGATAGTATAGAGGATAAGATAATATAGAGAATAGGATAGGATAGAGGATAGGACAGGATAGAGGATAGGATAGGATAGAGGATAGGATAGGATAGAGGATAGGATAGGATAGAGGATAGGATAGGATAGAGAATAGAATACGATAGACGATAGGATAGGATTGAGGATAGGATAGGATAGAGGATAGCATAGGATTGGATAGGATAGAGGATACGATACGATATAGGATAGGATAGGATAGGGGATAGGATAGGATTGACGATAGGATAGGATAGAGGATAGGATAGGATTGAGGATAGGATAGGATAGATGATAGGATAGGATAGAGGATAGGATAGGATTGAGGATAGGATAGGATAGAGGATAGCTAAGGATAGAGGATAGGATAGAGGATTGGATATGATTGAGGATATTATGGGATAGAGGATAGGATAGGGTAGGATATAATATAGGATAGGATAGGATTGAGGATAGGATTGGATACAGGATAGGATAGGATATATGATATTATAGGATGGAGGATACGATATTATAGAGGATAGGATAGGATAGAGGATAGGATAGGATAGAGGATAGGATAGGATAGAGGATAGGATAGGATAGAGGATAGGATAGGATAGAGGATAGGATAGGATAGAGGATAGGATAGAGGATATTATAGGATAGAGGATAGGATAGGATTGAGGATAGGATTGGATACAGGATAGGACAGGAAAGGATAGAGGATAGGATAGAGGATTGGATAGGATAGAGGATACGATACGATAGAGGATATGATAGGATAGAGGATGGGATAGGACAGAGGATAGGATAGAGGATAGGATAGGATAGAGGATAGGATAGGATAGAAGATATGATAGGGTAGCATAGAGGATTGGATAGGATTGAGGATAGGATAGGATAGAGGATAGGATAGGATTGAGGATAGCATAGGATTGAGGATAGGATAGGATAGAGAGTAGGATAGGATAGAGGATAGGATAGGATAGAGGATAGGATAGAGGATTGCATAGGATAGAGGACAGGATAGTATAGAGAATAGAATAGGATAGAGGATAGGATAGGATTGAGGATAGGATAGGATCGAGGATAGGATAGGATATATGATACTATAGGATGGAGGATACGATATTATAGAGGATAGTATAGGATAGAGGATAGGATAGGGTAGAGGATAAGATAGGATAGAGGATAGGATAGGATAGAGGATAGGATAGGATAGACGATAGGATACAGGATATTATAGGATAGAGGATAGGATAGGATTGAGGATAGGATAAGATGGAGGATAGGATAGAATAGAGTACAGGATAGTATAGATTATAAGATAGGATAGAGGATAGGATAGGATTGAGGATAGGATAGGACAGAGGATAGGATAGGATAGAGGATAGGATAGGATAGAGGATAAGATAGGATAGAGGATATGATAGGCTAGAGGATAGGATAGGGTAGAGGATAGGATAAGATAGAGGATAGGATAGAATAGAGTACAGGATAGTATAGAGTATAAGATAATATAGAGAATAGGATAGGATAGAGGATAGGACAGGATAGAGGATAGGATAGAGGATAGGATAGGATAGAGGATAGGATAGGATTCAGGATAGGATAGGATACATGATAGGATAGAGTATTGGATAGGATAGAGGATACGATACGATAGAGGATAGGATAGGATAGAGGGTAGGATAGAGAATTGGATGGGATACAGGATACGATACGATAGAGGATATGATAGGATAGAGGATGGGATAGGACAGAGGATAGGATAGAGGATAGGATAGGATAGAGGATAGGATAGGATAGAGGATAGGATAGGATAGAAGATATGATAGGCTAGCATAGAGGATTGGATAGGATTGAGGATAGGATAGGATAGAGGATAGGATAGGATTGAGGATAGGATAGGATCGAGGATAGGATAGGATATATGATACTATAGGATGGAGGATACGATATTATAGAGGATAGTATAGGATAGAGGATAGGATAGGGTAGAGGATAAGATAGGATAGAGGATAGGATAGGATAGAGGATAGGATAGGATACATGATAGGATAGAGTATTGGATAGGATAGAGGATACGATACGATAGAGGATAGGATAGGATAGAGGGTAGGATAGAGAATTGGATGGGATACAGGATACGATACGATAGAGGATATGATAGGATAGAGGATGGGATAGGACAGAGGATAGGATAGAGGATAGGATAGGATAGAGGATAGGATAGGATAGAGGATAGGATAGGATAGAAGATATGATAGGCTAGCATAGAGGATTGGATAGGATTGAGGATAGGATAGGATAGAGGATAGGATAGGATTGAGGATAGGATAGGATCGAGGATAGGATAGGATATATGATACTATAGGATGGAGGATACGATATTATAGAGGATAGTATAGGATAGAGGATAGGATAGGGTAGAGGATAAGATAGGATAGAGGATAGGATAGGATAGAGGATAGGATAGGATAGAGGATAGGATAGGATAGACGATAGGATACAGGATATTATAGGATAGAGGATAGGATAGGATTGAGGATAGGATAAGATGGAGGATAGGATAGAATAGAGTACAGGATAGTATAGATTATAAGATAGGATAGAGGATAGGATGGGATTGAGGATAGGATAGGACAGAGGATAGGATAGGATAGAGGATAGGATAGGATAGAGGATAAGATAGGATAGAGGATATGATAGGCTAGAGGATAGGATAGGGTAGAGGATAGGATAAGATAGAGGATAGGATAGAATAGAGTACAGGATAGTATAGAGTATAAGATAATATAGAGAATAGGATAGGATAGAGGATAGGACAGGATAGAGGATAGGACAGGATAGAGGATAGGATAGAGGATAGGATAGGATAGAGGATAGGATAGGATTGAGGATAGGATAGGATACATGATAGGATAGAGTATTGCATAGGATAGAGGATACGATACAATAGAGGATAGGATAGGATAGAGGGTAGGATAGAGAATTGGATGGGATACAGGATACGATACGATAGAGGATATGATAGGATAGAGGATAGGATAGGATAGAGGATAGGATATGATAGAGGATAGGATAGAATAGAGTACAGGATAGTATAGAGGATAAGATAGGATAGAGGATAGGATAGGACAGAGGATAGGATAGGATAGAGGATAGGATAGGATAGAGGATAAGATAGGATAGAGGATATTATAGGATAGAGGATAGGATAGGATTGAGGATAGGATAAGATGGAGGATAGGATAGAATAGAGTACAGGATAGTATAGATTATAAGACAGGATAGAGGATAGGATAGGATAGAGGATAGGATAGGACAGAGGATAGGATAGGATAGAGGATAGGATAGGATAGAGGATAAGATAGGATAGAGGATATGATAGGCTAGAGGATAGGATAGGGTAGAGGATAGGATAAGATAGAGGATAGGATAGAATAGAGTACAGGATAGTATAGAGGATAAGATAATATAGAGAATTGGATAGGATAGAGGATAGGACAGGATAGAGGATAGGATAGGATAGAGGATAGGATAGGATAGAGGATAGGATAGGATAGAGAATAGAATACGATAGAGGATAGGATAGGATTGAGGATCGGATAGGATAGAGGATAGGATAGGACAGAGGATAGGATAGGATAGAGTACAGGATAGTATAGAGGTTAAGATAATATAGAGAATAGGATAGGATAGAGGATAGGACAGGATAGAGGATAGGATACAGGATATTATAGGATAGAGGATAGGATAGGATTGAGGATAGGATAAGATAGAGGATAGGATAGAATAGAGTACAGGATAGTATAGATTATAAGATAGGATAGAGGATAGGATAGGATAGAGGATAGGATAGGACAGAGGATAGGATAGGATAGAGTACAGGATAGTATAGAGGATAAGATAATATAGAGAATAGGATAGGATAGAGGATAGGACAGGATAGAGGATAGGATAGGTTAGATGATAGGATAGTATAGAGAATAGATTATGATAGAGGATAGGATAGGATTGAGGATAGGATAGGATACATGATAGGATAGAGTATTGGATAGGATAGAGGATACGATACGATAGAGGATAGGATAGGATAGAGGGTAGGATAGAGAATTGGATGGGATACAGGATACGATACGATAGAGGATATGATAGGATAGAGGATGGGATAGGACAGAGGATAGGATAGAGGATAGGATAGGATAGAGGATAGGATAGGATAGAAGATATGATAGGGTAGCATAGAGGATTGGATAGGATTGAGGATAGGATAGGATAGAGGATAGTATAGGATAGAGGATAGGATAGGGTAGAGGATAGGATAAGATAGAGGATATGATAGAATAGAGTACAGGATAGTATAGAGGATAAGATAATATAGAGAAGAGGATAGGATAGAGGATAGGACAGGATAGAGGATAGGATAGGATAGAGGATAGGATAGGATAGAGGATAGGATAGGATAGAGAATAGGATAGGATAGAGGATAGGATAGGGTAGAGGATAGGATAAGATAGAGGATAGGATAGAATAGAGTACAGGATAGTATAGAGGATAAGATAATATAGAGAATAGGATAGGATAGAGGATAGGACAGGATAGAGAATAGGAGAGGATAGAGGATAGGATAGGATTGAGGATAGGATAGGATAGATGATAGGATAGATGATTGGATAGGATAGAGGATACGATACGATAGAGGATAGGATAGGATAGAGGGTAGGATAGAGAATTGGATGGGATAGAGGATACGATACGATAGAGGATAGGATAGGATAGAGGATGGGATAGGACAGAGGATAGGATAGGGTAGAGGATAGGATAAGATAGAGGATAGGATAGAATAGAGTGCAGGATAGTATAGAGGATAAGATAATATAGAGAATAGGATAGGATAGAGGATAGGATAGGATAGAGGATAGGATAGGATAGAGGATAGGATAGGATAGATGATAGGATAGATGATAGGATAGAGGATTGGATAGGATAGAGGATACGATACGATAGAGGATAGGATAGGATAGAGGGTAGGGTAGAGAATTGGATGGGATACAGGATACGATACGATAGAGGATAGGCTAGGATAGAGGATAGGATAGGATAGAGGATAGGATAGGATAGAGAATAGAATACGATAGAGGATAGGATAGGATTGAGGATCGGATAGGATAGAGGATAGGATAGGACAGAGGATAGGATAGGATAGAGTACAGGATAGTATAGAGGATAAGATAATATAGAGAATAGGATAGGATAGAGGATAGGACAGGATAGAGGATAGGATACAGGATATTATAGGATAGAGGATAGGATAGGATTGAGGATAGGATAAGATAGAGGATAGGATAGAATAGAGTACAGGATAGTATAGATTATAAGATAGGATAGAGGATAGGATAGGATAGAGGATAGGATAGGACAGAGGATAGGATAGGATAGAGTACAGGATAGTATAGAGGATAAGATAATATAGAGAATAGGATAGGATAGAGGATAGGACAGGATAGAGGATAGGATAGGTTAGATGATAGGATAGTATAGAGAATAGATTATGATAGAGGATAGGATAGGATTGAGGATAGGATAGGGTAGAGAGTAGGATAGGATAGAGGATAGGATAGGATAGAGGATAGGATAGAGGATTGCATAGGATTGAGGATATTATGGGATAGAGGATAGGATAGGAGAGGATAGGATAGGATAGGATAGGATAGAGGATAGGATAGGATAGGATAGGATAGAGGATAGGATAGGATAGAGGATGGGATAGGATAGAGGATAGGATAGTATATATGATATTATAGGATGGAGGATACGATATTATAGAGGACAGGATAGGGTAGAGGATAGGATAAGATAGAGGATATGATAGGGTAGAGGATAGGATGAGATAGAGGATAGGATAGAATAGAGTACAGGATAGTATAGAGGATAAGATAATATAGAGAATAGGATAGGATAGAGGATAGGATAGGATAGAGGATAGGATAGAGGATTGCATAGGATTGAGGATATTATGGGATAGAGGATAGGATAGGATAGGATAGGATAGAGGATAGGATAGGATAGAGGATAGGATAGGATAGAGGATAGGATAGGATAGAGGATAGGATAGGATAGAGGATAGGATAGGGTAGAGGATAGGATAGGATTGAGGATAGGATAGGATATAGGATATGATAGGCTAGGATAGAGGATAGGACAGGATTGAGGATAGGATAGGATAGAGGATAGGATAGGATTGAGGATAGCATAGGATTGAGGATAGGATAGGGTTGTAACCGTGTCGGTTACATACACATATACCGCACGTATCGGTCGGCGATACGACCCCACCACCGTACCATACTACGTTGTTCGCGAGTCCGGAGATAGTGAGGGATCGCGAGATATCGCGATCCTTGTCGAGTTGCGCACGCATCGATCCCCACTCGATAATGATCGAAGGAGGTCGATGCGAGCCAGCGATCGAGCACTCTACGTCTGGAAGCGGTCCGAGAAACACGCGTTTAAGAATTGTGTCTGTTCGACGAAACACGGTATCCGTTCGAGGAGTCAAACCGACTCGGCAGAGCAAGGCAAACCGTCCTTCCTGCTCTCAACGCGTACGCGCCTCAAACCGAGGAGCCACGAGTGCAAACCGCGCCGTGGCACTGTCGAAACGTTTTATATAAAGCTCCGTGACTCTCGGACGTGACCGCGTAGTAGTCAAACGAAATTACATAATCTTCACTCGCCTAAAGATTGATCGAGAAATGTTTAATTATCAATTCCGAGGTGAAGAATTACTAGTGTCAGTGTAGATTACTTGCAGCGAGCAAGTCGCGAGTACTATTTAGGAGCGACGGCGAGTGGAAGGCGCCGTGTGTTCGGTACGACACGATTTTGTAAAATTTAGAGAACTGCGTCGTGCAGAGATAGAAACGCGTCGCGAAGCGTGCGATTATCGCGTCGAACAGACACAGTAGATTCACTTCGTCCTTCAAATCTAAATATTAGCATAGGGTACGTATAAGTATCGTTTCAAAGATACGATACGTACTATACGGGTCGAAGCGAGACAGTCAATCATCGCATGATCGCGGTGGTTCTTCCGAAACCTCTACAGAGCGTACTCTGAGGCTACGAAACGTACCAAAGGGTAAACTCCTGGGTTCCGAGGGACTGCCGAGGTTTTTCTGTGAGTCTCGTCTGGATCGAGACTATTTCACTTCGCACAATCAGGGTTTTTCTGCCGTGACCTTAATCGAGGGTACTCCGAGGCCACGCACCGTGCCAGAGGGTACTTTTCTGGGTCCCGTGGAATTACCGAGGTTTGGTGTGGGTCTCGACCAGATTCGAGGCGATTGTACTTCGTACGATCGCGGCTACTCTGTCGTGACCTTATCAGAGCTTGCTCCGAGGCCACGTATCGTGCCGAAGGGTAGACTCCTGGGTCCCGTCGAGCGACCGAGGTTTAGTGCGAGTCTCCCCCGAATCGGTACGAAAGAGCATCGCACGATCCCGAGTATTCTGTCGTGACCTTTGTCCGAGATCACTCCGAGGCCACGTATCGTGCCAAAGGGTGAACTTATAGGTCCCGTGGAATAATCGAGGTTTAGTGCACGTCTCTACAGAATCGAGACGATCGCGCCTTGCACGATCGAGGACACTCTGCCGTGACCAATATCCGAGAATACTCCGAGGCCATGTATCATGCCAAAGGGTAGACTCGTGAGTCCCGTGGAGTGACCAAGGTTTAGTGTGCGTCTCCACTCAGGCCACTTGTCCGAACATCGTCCAGGTGCCTGGATGGTCTGACGGGTACGACGTCGTTCGATCGCGGATTTCGGGTCAGATAGGAGCGATCGGACTTTGCACGGTCACTGACACTCTGCCGCCGCCTCGCCCGAGACTGCTTGGAGGCCATGATTACGTGCCGAAGAGCAGAATCATTGGAAGCGTGGAGTGACGGCGATTTCGTGTTTGTCTCCATCCTGATCACTCGTACGATTATCCGGCCGAGTGTAGGGACGGTCAGACGGGTCACGAACTGCTTGTCGCGGGGCGCGATCCGTGCTGAGTGATTTTCTAAACCGATTCCGAAAACCGGGCGTAGAGTCGAGCGAGCGTACCGCGAGCGTTTTTCACGCGTTCATAATACTTTGTTTATGTGTCGCGAGCCGTCGGCACGGGAGGCCGACCTATTGTTCCACACGGTACCTGGAATTAACTGTATCCAAACACACACGACGGTTCTTACGAGAATATATCATCTTTTGTTACCTTATCTGGGCTACGAATATCTCATTTAACTCGTCCATACCTCGCCGCTTTCCAGTGCCTGGAGGCACGAATCCATTCCTGCTCGCAAACGTGCAGGCTTCGAGAAATTAGGGTAGTAACCGGCCCTGCGAGACGGTTAGGGATAGTCTCGAGACGCGAAGTAGAGATACGAGTAACAGCGTACGCGAATCGGTAGAAACGGTAGGAAAGAACGGTTACAGGGTAGAGAGTAGGATAGGATAGAGGACAGGATAGGATAGAGGATAGGATAGAGGATTGCATAGGATTGAGGATATTATGGGATAGAAGATAGGATAGGATAGGATAGGATAGAGGATAGGATAGGATAGGATAGGATAGAGGATAGGATAGGATAGGATAGGATAGGATAGAGGATAGGATAGGATAGAGGATGGGATAGGATAGAGGATAGGATAGTATATATGATATTATAGGATGGAGGATACGATATTATAGAGGACAGGATAGGGTAGAGGATAGGATAAGATAGATGATATGATAGGGTAGAGGATAGGATGAGATAGAGGATAGGATAGAATAGAGTACAGGATAGTATAGAGGATAAGATAATATAGAGAATAGGATAGGATAGAGGATAGGATAGGATAGAGGATAGGATAGAGGATTGCATAGGATTGAGGATATTATGGGATAGAGGATAGGATAGGATAGGATAGGATAGAGGATAGGATAGGATAGAGGATAGGATAGGATAGAGGATAGGATAGGATAGAGGATAGGATAGGATATATGATACTATAAGATGGAGGATACGATATTATAGAGGATAGTATACGATAGAGGATAGGATAGGGTAGAGGATAAGATAGGATAGAGGATAGGATAGGATAGAGGATAGGATAGGATATATGATACTATAGGATGGAGGATACGATATTATAGAGGATAGTATAGGATAGGGGATAGGATAGGGTAGAGGATAGGATAAGATAGAGGATAGGATAGGGTAGAGGATAGGATAAGTTAGAGGAAAGGATAGAATAGAGTACAGGATAGTATAGAGGATAAGATAATATAGAGAATAGGATAGGATAGAGGATAGGACAGGATAGATGATAGGATAGGATAAAGGGTAGGATAGCATAGAGGATAGGATAGTATAGAGAATAGAATAGGATAGAGGATAGGATAGTATTGAGGATAGGATAGGATAGATGATAGGATAGAGGATTGGATGGGATAGAGGATACGATGCGATAGAGGATAGGATAGGATAGAGGATGGGATAGGACAGAGGATAGGATAGGATAGAGGACAGGATAGGATAGAGGATAGGATAGGATATATGATAGGATAGAGGATGGGATAGGACAGAGGATAGGATAGGATAGAGGATAGAATAGGATAGAGGATAAGATAGGATTGAGGATAGGATAGGATAGATGATAGGATAGAGGATACGATACGATAGAGGGTAGGATAGAGAAATGAATAGGATTGAGGATATTATGGGATAGAGGATAGGATAGGATAGGATAGGGATAGAGGATAGGATAAGATAGAGGATAGGATAGGGTAGAGGATAGGATAAGATAGAGGATAGGATAGAATAGAGTAAAGGATAGTATAGAGGATAAGATAATATGGAGAATAGGATAGGATAGAGGATAGGACTGGATAGAGGATAGGATAGGATAGAGGATAGGATAGGATAGAGGGTAGGATAGAGAATTGGATAAGGATAGAGGATACGATACGATAGAGGATAGGATAGGATAGAGGATGGGATAGGACAGAGGATAGGATAGGATAGAGGATAGAATAGGATAGAGGATAGGATAGGATTGAGGATAGAATAGGATAGAGGATAGGATAGGATAGAGGATAGGATAGAGGGTAGGATAGAGAATTGGATAAGGATAGAGAATACGATACGATAGAGGATAGGATAGGATAGAGGGTAGGACAGAGAATTGGATAAGGATAGAGAATACGATACGATAGAGGATATGATAGGATAGAGGATGGGATAGGACAGAGTATAGGATAGGATAGAGGATAGAATAGGATAGAGGATAGGATAGGATTGAGGATAGGATAGGATAGATGATAGGATAGAGGATTGGATAGGATAGAGGATACGATACGATAGAGGATAGGATAGGATAGAGGGTAGGATAGAAAATTGAATAGGATTGAGGATATTATGGGATATAGGATAGGATAGGATAGGATAGGATAGAGGATAGGATAGGATAGGATAGGATAGAGGATAGGATAGGATATATGACATTATAGGATGGAGGATACGATATTATAGAGGATATGATAGGGTAGAGGATAGGATAAGATAGAGGATAGGATAGGGTAGACGATAGGATAAGATAGAGGATAGGATAGAATAGAGTACAGGATAGTATAGAGGATAGGATAGTATAGAGAATAGAATAGGATAAAGGATAGGATAGGATCGAGGATAGGATAGGATAGATGATAGGATAGAGGATAGGATAGGATAGAGGTTGGGATAGGACAGAGGATAGGATAGGATAGAGGACAGGATAGGATAGAGGATAGGATAGGAGAGAGAATAGAATGGGATAGAGGTTAGGATAGGATTGAGGATAGGATAGGATAGATGATAGGATATAGGATTGGATGGGATAGAGGATACGATACGATAGAGGATAGGATAGGATAGAGGATGGGATAGGACAGAGGATAGGATAGAATAGAGGACAGGATAGGATAGAGGATAGGATAGGATAGAGGATATGATAGGCTAGGATAGAGGATAGGATAGGATTGAGGATAGGATAGGATAGAGGATAGGATAGGATTGAGGATAGCATAGGATTGAGGATAGAATAGGATAGAGGATAGGATAGGATATAGGATATGATAGGCTAGGATAGAGGATAGGACAGGATTGAGGATAGGATAGGATAGAGGATAGGATAGGATTGAGGATATGATAGGCTAGGATAGAGGATAGGATAGGATTAAGGATAGGATAGGATAGAGGATAGGATAGGATAGAGGATAGGATAGGATAGAGGATAGGATAGGATAGAGGATAGGATAGGATATATGATATTATAGGATGAAGGATACGATATTATAGAGGACAGGATAGGGTAGAGGATAGGATAAGATAGAGGATAGGATAGGGTAGAGGATTAGATGAGATAGAGGATAGGATAGAATAGAGTACAGGATAGTATAGAGGATAAAATAATATAGAGAATAGGATAGGATAGAGGATAGGACAGGATAGAGGATAGGATAGGATAGATGATAGAATAGGATAGTGGATAGGATAGGATTGAGGATAGGGTAGGATAGATGATAGGATAGAGGATTGGATAGGATAGAGGATACGATACGATAGAGGATATGATAGGATAGAGGGTAGGATAGAAAATTGAATAGGATTGAGGATATTATGGGATAGAGGATAGGATAGGATAGGATAGGAGAGAGAATAGGATAGGATAGAGGATAGGAAAGGATAGAGGATAGGATAGGATAGAGGATAGGATAGGATAGAAGATAGGATAGTATAGAGAATAGAATAGGATAGAGGATAGGATAGGATTGAGGATAGGATAGGATAGATGATAGGATAGAGGATTGGATAGGATAGAGGATACGATACGATAGAGGATAGGATAGGATAGAGGGTAGGAAAGAGAATTGGATGGGATAGAGGATACGATACGATAGAGGAGGGGATAGGATAGAGGATGGGATAGGACAGAGGATAGGATAGGGTAGATGATAGAATAGGATAGAGGATAGGATAGGATTGAGGATAGGATAGGATAGCGGGTAGGATAGAAAATTGAATAGGATTGAGGATATTATGGAATAGAGGATAGGATAGGATAGGATAGGATAGATGATAGGATAGAGGATTGGATAGGATAGAGGATACGATACGATAGAGGATAGGATAGGATAGAGGGTAGGATAGAGAATTGGATGGGATAGAGGATACGATACGAAAAAGGATAGGATAGGATAGAGGGTAGGATAGAGAATTGGATAAGGATAGAGAATACGATACGATAGAGGATAGGATAGGACAGAAGATGGGATAGGACAGAGGATAGGATAGGATAGTGGATAGAATAGGATAGAGGATAGGATAGGATTGAGGATAGGATAGGATAGATGATAGGATAGAGGATTGGATAGGATAGAGGATACGATACGATAGAGGATAGGATAGGACTCTACCCTCTGGTAGGATAGAGAATTGAATAGTATTGAGGATATTATGGGATAGAGGATAGGATAGGATAGGAAAGGGGATAGGATAGGATAGAGGATATGATAGGATAGAGGATAGAATAGGATAGAGGATAGGATAGGATAGAGGATAGGATAGGATATACGATATTAAAGGATGGAGGATACGATATTATAGAGGATAGTATATGATAGAGGGTAGGATAGGATATAGGGTAGGATAGAGAATTGGATAGGATTGAGGATACGATACGATAGAGGATAGGATAGGACAGAGGATAGGATAGGAAAGAGGATAGGATAGGATAGAGGATAGTATTGGATAGAGGATATGATAAGATAGAGGATAGGATAGGATTGAGGATAGCATAGGAATGAGGATAGGGTAGGATAGAGAATAGGATAGGATAGAGGATAGGATAGGATAGAGGATAGGATAGAGGATTGGATAGGCTAGAGGATAGGATAGAGGATTGGATAGGATTGAGGATATTATGGGATAGAGGATAGGATAGGATAGGATAGGATAGGATAGATGATAGGATAGAGGATTGGATGGGATAGAGGATACGATACGATAGAGGATAGGATAGGATAGAGGATGGGAAAGGACAGAGGATAGGATAGGATAGAGGATTTGATAGGCTAGGATAGAGGATAGGATAGGATTGAGGATAGGATAGGATAGAGGATAGGATAGGCTAGGATAGAGGATAGGATAGGATATAGGATAGGATAGGATAGGATTGAGGATAGGATAGTATAGGATAGGATAGAGGATAGGATAGGGGATATGATTGGATACGGGATAGGATAGGATAGAGGATAGGATAGAGTATTGGATACTAGTTAGGACATTATGGGATAGAGGATAGGATAGGATAGGATAGAGGATAGGATAGGATAGAGGATGGGATAGGACAGAGGATAGGATAGGATAGAGGATAGAATAGGATAGAGGATAGGATAGGATTGAGGATAGAATAGGATAGAGGATAGGATAGGATAGAGGATAGGATAGGATAGATGATAGGATAGAGGATTGGATAGGATAGAGGATACGATACGATAGGGGATAGGATAGGATAGAGGGTAGGACAGAGAATTGGATAAGGATAGAGGATACGATACGATAGATCATAGGATAGGATAGAGGATGGGATAGGACAGATGATAGGATAGGATAGAGGATAGAATAGGATAGAGGATAGGATAGGATTGAGGATAGAATAGGATAGAGGATAGGATAGGATAGAGGATAGGATAGAGGATTGGATAGGATTGAGGATAGGATAGGATAGAGGAAAGGATAGGATATATGATACTATAGGATGGAGGATACGATATTATAGAGGATAGTATAGGATAGAGGATAGGATAGGGTAGAGGATAGGATAAGATTGAGGATAGCATAGGATTGAGGATAGGATAGGGTAGAGAGTAGGATAGGATAGAGGATAGGATAGGATAGAGGATAGGATAGAGGATTGCATAGGATTGAGGATATTATGGGATAGAGGATAGGATAGGAGAGGATAGGATAGGATAGGATAGGATAGAGGATAGGATAGGATAGGATAGGATAGGATAGGATAGAGGATAGGATAGGATAGAGGATGGGATAGGATAGAGGATTGCATAGGATTGAGGATATTATGGGATAGAGGATAGGATAGGATAGGATAGGATAGAGGATAGGATAGGATAGAGGATAGGATAGGATAGAGGATAGGATAGGATAGAGGATAGGATAGGATAGAGGATAGGATAGGATAGAGGATAGGATAGGATAGAGGATAGGATAGGATATATGATACTATAAGATGGAGGATACGATATTATAGAGGATAGTATACGATAGAGGATAGGATAGGGTAGAGGATAAGATAGGATAGAGGATAGGATAGGATAGAGGATAGGATAGGATATATGATACTATAGGATGGAGGATACGATATTATAGAGGATAGTATAGGATAGGGGATAGGATAGGGTAGAGGATAGGATAAGATAGAGGATAGGATAGGGTAGAGGATAGGATAAGTTAGAGGATAGGATAGAATAGAGTACAGGATAGTATAGAGGATAAGATAATATAGAGAATAGGATAGGATAGAGGATAGGACAGGATAGATGATAGGATAGGATAGAGGATAGGATAGGATAGAGGATAGGATAGTATAGAGAATAGAATAGGATAGAGGATAGGATAGGATTGAGGATAGGATAGGATAGATGATAGGATAGAGGATTGGATGGGATAGAGGATACGATGCGATAGAGGATAGGATAGGATAGAGGATGGGATAGGACAGAGGATAGGATAGGATAGAGGACAGGATAGGATAGAGGATAGGATAGGATATATGATAGGATAGAGGATGGGATAGGACAGAGGATAGGATAGGATAGAGGATAGAATAGGATAGAGGATAAGATAGGATTGAGGATAGGATAGGATAGATGATAGGATAGAGGATTGGATAGGATAGAGGATACGATACGATAGAGGGTAGGATAGAGAATTGAATAGGATTGAGGATATTATGGGATAGAGGATAGGATAGGATAGGATAGGGATAGAGGATAGGATAAGATAGAGGATAGGATAGGGTAGAGGATAGGATAAGATAGAGGATAGGATAGAATAGAGTACAGGATAGTATAGAGGATAAGATAATATGGAGAATAGGATAGGATAGAGGATAGGACAGGATAGAGGATAGGATAGGATAGAGGATAGGATAGGATAGAGGGTAGGATAGAGAATTGGATAAGGATAGAGGATACGATACGATAGAGGATAGGATAGGATAGAGGATGGGATAGGACAGAGGATAGGATAGGATAGAGGATAGAATAGGATAGAGGATAGGATAGGATTGAGGATAGAATAGGATAGAGGATAGGATAGGATAGAGGATAGGATAGAGGGTAGAATAGAGAATTGGATAAGGATAGAGAATACAATACGATAGAGGATAGGATAGGATAGAGGGTAGGACAGAGGAAAGGATAGGATATATGATACTATAGGATGGAGGATACGATATTATAGAGGATAGTATAGGATAGAGGATAGGATAGGGTAGAGGATAGGATAAGATTGAGGATAGCATAGGATTGAGGATAGGATAGGGTAGAGAGTAGGATAGGATAGAGGATAGGATAGGATAGAGGATAGGATAGAGGATTGCATAGGATTGAGGATATTATGGGATAGAGGATAGGATAGGAGAGGATAGGATAGGATAGGATAGGATAGAGGATAGGATAGGATAGGATAGGATAGAGGATAGGATAGGATAGAGGATGGGATAGGATAGAGGATTGCATAGGATTGAGGATATTATGGGATAGAGGATAGGATAGGATAGGATAGGATAGAGGATAGGATAGGATAGAGGATAGGATAGGATAGAGGATAGGATAGGATAGAGGATAGGATAGGATAGAGGATAGGATAGGATAGAGGATAGGATAGGATATATGATACTATAAGATGGAGGATACGATATTATAGAGGATAGTATACGATAGAGGATAGGATAGGGTAGAGGATAAGATAGGATAGAGGATAGGATAGGATAGAGGATAGGATAGGATATATGATACTATAGGATGGAGGATACGATATTATAGAGGATAGTATAGGATAGGGGATAGGATAGGGTAGAGGATAGGATAAGATAGAGGATAGGATAGGGTAGAGGATAGGATAAGTTAGAGGATAGGATAGAATAGAGTACAGGATAGTATAGAGGATAAGATAATATAGAGAATAGGATAGGATAGAGGATAGGACAGGATAGATGATAGGATAGGATAGAGGATAGGATAGGATAGAGGATAGGATAGTATAGAGAATAGAATAGGATAGAGGATAGGATAGGATTGAGGATAGGATAGGATAGATGATAGGATAGAGGATTGGATGGGATAGAGGATACGATGCGATAGAGGATAGGATAGGATAGAGGATGGGATAGGACAGAGGATAGGATAGGATAGAGGACAGGATAGGATAGAGGATAGGATAGGATATATGATAGGATAGAGGATGGGATAGGACAGAGGATAGGATAGGATAGAGGATAGAATAGGATAGAGGATAAGATAGGATTGAGGATAGGATAGGATAGATGATAGGATAGAGGATTGGATAGGATAGAGGATACGATACGATAGAGGGTAGGATAGAGAATTGAATAGGATTGAGGATATTATGGGATAGAGGATAGGATAGGATAGGATAGGGATAGAGGATAGGATAAGATAGAGGATATCATAGGGTAGAGGATAGGATAAGATAGAGGATAGGATAGAATAGAGTACAGGATAGTATAGAGGATAAGATAATATGGAGAATAGGATAGGATAGAGGATAGGACAGGATAGAGGATAGGATAGGATAGAGGATAGGATAGGATAGAGGGTAGGATAGAGAATTGGATAAGGATAGAGGATACGATACGATAGAGGATAGGATAGGATAGAGGATGGGATAGGACAGAGGATAGGATAGGATAGAGGATAGAATAGGATAGAGGATAGGATAGGATTGAGGATAGAATAGGATAGAGGATAGGATAGGATAGAGGATAGGATAGAGGGTAGAATAGAGAATTGGATAAGGATAGAGAATACAATACGATAGAGGATAGGATAGGATAGAGGGTAGGACAGAGAATTGGATAAGGATAGAGAATACGATACGATAGAGGATATGATAGGATAGAGGATGGGATAGGACAGAGTATAGGATAGGATAGAGGATAGAATAGGATAGAGGATAGGATAGGATTGAGGATAGGATAGGATAGATGATAGGATAGAGGATTGGATAGGATAGAGGATACGATACGATAGAGGATAGGATAGGATAGAGGGTAGGATAGAAAATTGAATAGGATTGAGGATATTATGGGATAGAGGATAGGATAGGATAGGACAGGATAGAGGATAGGATAGGATATATGACATTATAGGATGGAGGATACGATATTATAGAGGATATGACAGGGTAGAGGATAGGATAAGATAGAGGATAGGATAGGGTAGACGATAGGATAAGATAGAGGATAGGATAGAATAGAGTACAGGATAGTATAGAGGATAGGATAGTATAGAGAATAGAATAGGATAAAGGATAGGATAGGATTGAGGATAGGATAGGATAGATGATAGGATAGAGGATAGGATAGGATAGAGGTTGGGATAGGACAGAGGATAGGATAGGATAGAGGCTAGGATAGGATAGAGGATATGATAGGCTAGGATAGAGGATAGGATAGGATAGAGGATAGGACAGGATTGTGGATAGGATAGGATAGAGGATAGGATAGGATTGAGGATAGCATAGGATTGAGGATAGGATAGGATAGAGAATAGGATAGGATAGAGGATAGGATAGGATAGAGGATAGGACAGAGGATAGAATAGATGATTGGATAGGATTGAGGATATTATGGGATAGAGGATAGGATAGGATAGGATAGGATAGAGGATAGGATAGGATAGAGGATAAGATAATATAGAGAATAGGATAGGATAGAGGATAGGACAGGATAGAGGATAGGATAGGATAGAGGATAGGATAGGATAGAGGATAGGATAGTATAGAGAATAGAATGGGATAGAGGTTAGGATAGGATTGAGGATAGGATAGGATAGATGATAGGATATAGGATTGGATGGGATAGAGGATACGATACGATAGAGGATAGGATAGGATAGAGGATGGGATAGGACAGAGGATAGGATAGAATAGAGGACAGGATAGGATAGAGGATAGGATAGGATAGAGGATATGATAGGCTAGGATAGAGGATAGGATAGGATTGAGGATAGGATAGGATAGAGGATAGGATAGGATTGAGGATAGCATAGGATTGAGGATAGAATAGGATAGAGGATAGGATAGGATATAGGATATGATAGGCTAGGATAGAGGATAGGACAGGATTGAGGATAGGATAGGATAGAGGATAGGATAGGATTGAGGATATGATAGGCTAGGATAGAGGATAGGATAGGATTAAGGATAGGATAGGATAGAGGATAGGATAGGATAGAGGATAGGATAGGATAGAGGATAGGATAGGATAGAGGATAGGATAGGATATATGATATTATAGGATGAAGGATACGATATTATAGAGGACAGGATAGGGTAGAGGATAGGATAAGATAGAGGATAGGATAGGGTAGAGGATTGGATGAGATAGAGGATAGGATAGAATAGAGTACAGGATAGTATAGAGGATAAAATAATATAGAGAATAGGATAGGATAGAGGATAGGACAGGATAGAGGATAGGATAGGATAGAGGATAGAATAGGATAGAGGATAGGATAGGATTGAGGATAGGATAGGATAGATGATAGGATAGAGGATTGGATAGGATAGAGGATACGATACGATAGAGGATATGATAGGATAGAGGGTAGGATAGAAAATTGAATAGGATTGAGGATATTATGGGATAGAGGATAGGATAGGATAGGATAGGATAGAGAATAGGATAGGATAGAGGATAGGACAGGATAGAGGATAGGATAGGATAGAGGATAGGATAGGATAGAAGATAGGATAGGATAGTGGATAGAATAGGATAGAGGATAGGATAGGATTGAGGATAGGATAGGATAGATGATAGGATAGAGGATTGGATAGGATAGAGGATACGATACGATAGAGGATAGGATAGGATAGAGGGTAGGATAGAGAATTGAATAGTATTGAGGATATTATGGGATAGAGGATAGGATAGGATAGGATAGGGGATAGGATAGGATAGAGGATATGATAGGATAGAGGATAGAATAGGATAGAGGATAGGATAGGATAGAGGATAGGATAGGATATACGATATTAAAGGATGGAGGATACGATATTATAGAGGATAGTATATGATAGAGGGTAGGATAGGATATAGGGTAGGATAGAGAATTGGATAGGATTGAGGATACGATACGATAGAGGATAGGATAGGACAGAGGATAGGATAGGAAAGAGGATAGGATAGGATAGAGGATAGGATAGGATATATGATAGGATAGAGGATGGGATAGGACAGAGGATAGGATAGGATAGAGGATAGAATAGGATAGAGGATAAGATAGGATTGAGGATAGGATAGGATAGATGATAGGATAGAGGATTGGATAGGATAGAGGATACGATACGATAGAGGGTAGGATAGAGAATTGAATAGGATTGAGGATATTATGGGATAGAGGATAGGATAGGATAGGATAGGGATAGAGGATAGGATAAGATAGAGGATAGGATAGGGTAGAGGATAGGATAAGATAGAGGATAGGATAGAATAGAGTACAGGATAGTATAGAGGATAAGATAATATGGAGAATAGGATAGGATAGAGGATAGGACAGGATAGAGGATAGGATAGGATAGAGGATAGGATAGGATAGAGGGTAGGATAGAGAATTGGATAAGGATAGAGGATACGATACGATAGAGGATAGGATAGGATAGAGGATGGGATAGGACAGAGGATAGGATAGGATAGAGGATAGAATAGGATAGAGGATAGGATAGGATTGAGGATAGAATAGGATAGAGGATAGGATAGGATAGAGGATAGGATAGAGGGTAGAATAGAGAATTGGATAAGGATAGAGAATACAATACGATAGAGGATAGGATAGGATAGAGGGTAGGACAGAGGAAAGGATAGGATATATGATACTATAGGATGGAGGATACGATATTATAGAGGATAGTATAGGATAGAGGATAGGATAGGGTAGAGGATAGGATAAGATTGAGGATAGCATAGGATTGAGGATAGGATAGGGTAGAGAGTAGGATAGGATAGAGGATAGGATAGGATAGAGGATAGGATAGAGGATTGCATAGGATTGAGGATATTATGGGATAGAGGATAGGATAGGAGAGGATAGGATAGGATAGGATAGGATAGAGGATAGGATAGGATAGGATAGGATAGAGGATAGGATAGGATAGAGGATGGGATAGGATAGAGGATTGCATAGGATTGAGGATATTATGGGATAGAGGATAGGATAGGATAGGATAGGATAGAGGATAGGATAGGATAGAGGATAGGATAGGATAGGATAGAGGATAGGATAGGATAGAGGATAGGATAGGATAGAGGATAGGATAGGATATATGATACTATAAGATGGAGGATACGATATTATAGAGGATAGTATACGATAGAGGATAGGATAGGGTAGAGGATAAGATAGGATAGAGGATAGGATAGGATAGAGGATAGGATAGGATATATGATACTATAGGATGGAGGATACGATATTATAGAGGATAGTATAGGATAGGGGATAGGATAGGGTAGAGGATAGGATAAGATAGAGGATAGGATAGGGTAGAGGATAGGATAAGTTAGAGGATAGGATAGAATAGAGTACAGGATAGTATAGAGGATAAGATAATATAGAGAATAGGATAGGATAGAGGATAGGACAGGATAGATGATAGGATAGGATAGAGGATAGGATAGGATAGAGGATAGGATAGTATAGAGAATAGAATAGGATAGAGGATAGGATAGGATTGAGGATAGGATAGGATAGATGATAGGATAGAGGATTGGATGGGATAGAGGATACGATGCGATAGAGGATAGGATAGGATAGAGGATGGGATAGGATAGAGGGTAGGATAGAGAATTGGATAAGGATAGAGGATACGATACGATAGAGGATAGGATAGGATAGAGGATGGGATAGGACAGAGGATAGGATAGGATAGAGGATAGAATAGGATAGAGGATAGGATAGGATTGAGGATAGAATACGATAGAGGATAGGATAGGATAGAGGATAGGATAGAGGGTAGAATAGAGAATTGGATAAGGATAGAGAATACAATACGATAGAGGATAGGATAGGATAGAGGGTAGGACAGAGGAAAGGATAGGATATATGATACTATAGGATGGAGGATACGATATTATAGAGGATAGTATAGGATAGAGGATAGGATAGGGTAGAGGATAAGATAGGATAGAGGATAGGATAGGATAGAGGATAGGATAGGATATATGATACTATAGGATGGAGGATACGATATTATAGAGGATAGTATAGGATAGGGGATAGGATAGGGTAGAGGATAGGATAAGATAGAGGATAGGATAGGGTAGAGGATAGGATAAGTTAGAGGATAGGATAGAATAGAGTACAGGATAGTATAGAGGATAAGATAATATAGAGAATAGGATAGGATAGAGGATAGGACAGGATAGATGATAGGATAGGATAGAGGATAGGATAGGATAGAGGATAGGATAGTATAGAGAATAGAATAGGATAGAGGATAGGATAGGATTGAGGATAGGATAGGATAGATGATAGGATAGAGGATTGGATGGGATAGAGGATACGATGCGATAGAGGATAGGATAGGATAGAGGATGGGATAGGACAGAGGATAGGATAGGATAGAGGACAGGATAGGATAGAGGATAGGATAGGATATATGATAGGATAGAGGATGGGATAGGACAGAGGATAGGATAGGATAGAGGATAGAATAGGATAGAGGATAAGATAGGATTGAGGATAGGATAGGATAGATGATAGGATAGAGGATTGGATAGGATAGAGGATACGATACGATAGAGGGTAGGATAGAGAATTGAATAGGATTGAGGATATTATGGGATAGAGGATAGGATAGGATAGGATAGGGATAGAGGATAGGATAAGATAGAGGATAGGATAGGGTAGAGGATAGGATAAGATAGAGGATAGGATAGAATAGAGTACAGGATAGTATAGAGGATAAGATAATATGGAGAATAGGATAGGATAGAGGATAGGACAGGATAGAGGATAGGATAGGATAGAGGATAGGATAGGATAGAGGACAGGATAGGATAGAGGATAGGATAGGATAGAGGATATGATAGGCTAGGATAGAGGATAGGATAGGATTGAGGATAGGATAGGATAGAGGATAGGATAGGATTGAGGATAGCATAGGATTGAGGATAGAATAGGATAGAGGATAGGATAGGATATAGGATATGATAGGCTAGGATAGAGGATAGGATAGGATTAAGGATAGGATAGGATAGAGGATAGGATAGGATAGAGGATAGGATAGGATAGAGGATAGGATAGGATAGAGGATAGGATAGGATATATGATATTATAGGATGAAGGATACGATATTATAGAGGACAGGATAGGGTAGAGGATAGGATAAGATAGAGGATAGGATAGGGTAGAGGATTGGATGAGATAGAGGATAGGATAGAATAGAGTACAGGATAGTATAGAGGATAAAATAATATAGAGAATAGGATAGGATAGAGGATAGGACAGGATAGAGGATAGGATAGGATAGAGGATAGAATAGGATAGAGGATAGGATAGGATTGAGGATAGGATAGGATAGATGATAGGATAGAGGATTGGATAGGATAGAGGATACGATACGATAGAGGATATGATAGGATAGAGGGTAGGATAGAAAATTGAATAGGATTGAGGATATTATGGGATAGAGGATAGGATAGGATAGGATAGGATAGAGAATAGGATAGGATAGAGGATAGGACAGGATAGAGGATAGGATAGGATAGAGGATAGGATAGGATAGAAGATAGGATAGGATAGTGGATAGAATAGGATAGAGGATAGGATAGGATTGAGGATAGGATAGGATAGATGATAGGATAGAGGATTGGATAGGATAGAGGATACGATACGATAGAGGATAGGATAGGATAGAGGGTAGGATAGAGAATTGAATAGTATTGAGGATATTATGGGATAGAGGATAGGATAGGATAGGATAGGGGATAGGATAGGATAGAGGATATGATAGGATAGAGGATAGAATAGGATAGAGGATAGGATAGGATAGAGGATAGGATAGGATATACGATATTAAAGGATGGAGGATACGATATTATAGAGGATAGTATATGATAGAGGGTAGGATAGGATATAGGGTAGGATAGAGAATTGGATAGGATTGAGGATACGATACGATAGAGGATAGGATAGGACAGAGGATAGGATAGGAAAGAGGATAGGATAGGATAGAGGATAGGATAGGATATATGATAGGATAGAGGATGGGATAGGACAGAGGATAGGATAGGATAGAGGATAGAATAGGATAGAGGATAAGATAGGATTGAGGATAGGATAGGATAGATGATAGGATAGAGGATTGGATAGGATAGAGGATACGATACGATAGAGGGTAGGATAGAGAATTGAATAGGATTGAGGATATTATGGGATAGAGGATAGGATAGGATAGGACAGGATAGAGGATAGGATAGGATATATGACATTATAGGATGGAGGATACGATATTATAGAGGATATGACAGGGTAGAGGATAGGATAAGATAGAGGATAGGATAGGGTAGACGATAGGATAAGATAGAGGATAGGATAGAATAGAGTACAGGATAGTATAGAGGATAGGATAGTATAGAGAATAGAATAGGATAAAGGATAGGATAGGATTGAGGATAGGATAGGATAGATGATAGGATAGAGGATAGGATAGGATAGAGGTTGGGATAGGACAGAGGATAGGATAGGATAGAGGATAGGATAGGATAGAGGATATGATAGGCTAGGATAGAGGATAGGATAGGATAGAGGATAGGACAGGATTGTGGATAGGATAGGATAGAGGATAGGATAGGATTGAGGATAGCATAGGATTGAGGATAGGATAGGATAGAGAATAGGATAGGATAGAGGATAGGATAGGATAGAGGATAGGATAGAGGATAGAATAGAGGATTGGATAGGATTGAGGATATTATGGGATAGAGGATAGGATAGGATAGGATAGGATAGAGGATAGGATAGGATAGAGGATAAGATAATATAGAGAATAGGATAGGATAGAGGATAGGACAGGATAGAGGATAGGATAGGATAGAGGATAGGATAGGATAGAGGATAGGATAGTATAGAGAATAGAATGGGATAGAGGTTAGGATAGGATTGAGGATAGGATAGGATAGATGATAGGATATAGGATTGGATGGGATAGAGGATACGATACGATAGAGGATAGGATAGGATAGAGGATGGGATAGGACAGAGGATAGGATAGAATAGAGGACAGGATAGGATAGAGGATAGGATAGGATAGAGGATATGATAGGCTAGGATAGAGGATAGGATAGGATTGAGGATAGGATAGGATAGAGGATAGGATAGGATTGAGGATAGCATAGGATTGAGGATAGAATAGGATAGAGGATAGGATAGGATATAGGATATGATAGGCTAGGATAGAGGATAGGACAGGATTGAGGATAGGATAGGATAGAGGATAGGATAGGATTGAGGATATGATAGGCTAGGATAGAGGATAGGATAGGATTAAGGATAGGATAGGATAGAGGATAGGATAGGATAGAGGATAGGATAGGATAGAGGATAGGATAGGATAGAGGATAGGATAGGATATATGATATTATAGGATGAAGGATACGATATTATAGAGGACAGGATAGGATAGAGGATAGGATAAGATAGAGGATAGGATAGGGTAGAGGATTGGATGAGATAGAGGATAGGATAGAATAGAGTACAGGATAGTATAGAGGATAAAATAATATAGAGAATAGGATAGGATAGAGGATAGGACAGGATAGAGGATAGGATAGGATAGAGGATAGAATAGGATAGAGGATAGGATAGGATTGAGGATAGGATAGGATAGATGATAGGATAGAGGATTGGATAGGATAGAGGATACGATACGATAGAGGATATGATAGGATAGAGGGTAGGATAGAAAATTGAATAGGATTGAGGATATTATGGGATAGAGGATAGGATAGGATAGGATAGGATAGAGAATAGGATAGGATAGAGGATAGGACAGGATAGAGGATAGGATAGGATAGAGGATAGGATAGGATAGAAGATAGGATAGGATAGTGGATAGAATAGGATAGAGGATAGGATAGGATTGAGGATAGGATAGGATAGATGATAGGATAGAGGATTGGATAGGATAGAGGATACGATACGATAGAGGATAGGATAGGATAGAGGGTAGGATAGAGAATTGAATAGTATTGAGGATATTATGGGATAGAGGATAGGATAGGATAGGATAGGGGATAGGATAGGATAGAGGATATGATAGGATAGAGGATAGAATAGGATAGAGGATAGGATAGGATAGAGGATAGGATAGGATATACGATATTAAAGGATGGAGGATACGATATTATAGAGGATAGTATATGATAGAGGGTAGGATAGGATATAGGGTAGGATAGAGAATTGGATAGGATTGAGGATACGATACGATAGAGGATAGGATAGGACAGAGGATAGGATAGGAAAGAGGATAGGATAGGATAGAGGATAGTATTGGATAGAGGATATGATAAGATAGAGGATAGGATAGGATTGAGGATAGCATAGGAATGAGGATAGGGTAGGATAGAGAGTAGGATAGGATAGAGGATAGGATAGGATAGAGGATAGGATAGGATAGAGGATAGGATAGTATAGAGAATAGAATGGGATAGAGGATAGGATAGGATTGAGGGTAGGATAGGATAGAGGATAGGATAGGATAGGACAGGATAGAGGATAGGATAGGATAGAGGATAGGATAGGATATAGGATATGATAGGCTAGGATAGAGGATAGGATAGGATTGAGGATAGGATAGGATAGAGGATAGGATAGGATTGAGGATAGCATAGGATTGAGGATAGGATAGGATAGAGAATAGGATAGGATAGAGGATAGGATAGGATACAGGATAGGATAGAGGATAGGATAGAGGATTGGATAGGATTGAGGATATTATGGGATAGAGGATAGGATAAGATAGGATAGGATAGAGGATAGGATAGGATAGAGGATAGGATAGGATAGAGGATAGGATAGGATAGAGGATAGGATAGGATAGAGGATAGAATAGGATAGAGGATAGGATAGGATAGAGGATACGATACGATAGAGGATTGGATAGGATAGAGGGTAGTATAGAGAATTGGATAAGGATAGAGAATACGATACGATAGAGGATAGGATAGGATAGAGGATGGGATAGGACAGAGGATAGGATAGGATAGAGGATAGAATAGGATAGAGGATAGGATAGGATTGAGGATAGGATAGGATAGATGATAGGATAGAGGATTGGATAGGATAGAGGATACGATACGATAGAGGATAGGATAGGATAGAGGGTAGGATAGAAAATTGAATAGGATTGAGGATATTATGGGATAGAGGATAGGATAGGATAGGATAGTATAGAGGATAAGATAATATAGAGAATAGGATAGGATAGAGGATAGGACAGGATAGAGGATAGGATAGGATAGAGGATAGGATAGGATAGAGGATAGGATAGTATAGAGAATAGAATGGGATAGAGGATAGGATAGGATTGAGGATAGGATAGGATAGATGATAGGATAGAGGATTGGATGGGATAGAGGATACGATACGATAGAGGATAGGATAGGATAGAGGATATGATAGGCTAGGATAGAGGATAGGATAGGATTGAGGGTAGGATAGGATAGAGGATATGATAGGTTTGAGGATAGCATAGGATTGAGGATAGGATAGGATTGAGAGTAGGATAGCATAGAGGATAGGATAGGATAGAGGATAGGATAGAGGATTGGATAGGATTGAGGATATTATGGGATAGAGGATAGGATAAGATAGGATAGGATAGAGGATAGGATAGGATAGAGGATAGGATAGGATAGAGGATAGGATAGGATAGAGGATAGGATAGGATAGAGGATAGAATAGGATAGAGGATAGGATAGGATAGAGGATAGGATAGGATATATGATACTATAGGATGGAGGATACGATATTATAGAGGATCGTATAGGATAGAGGATAGGATAGGGTAGAGGATAGGGTAAGATAGAGGATAGGATAGGGTAGAGGATAGGATAAGATAGAGGATAGGATAGAATAGAGTACAGGATAGTATAGAGGATAAGATAATATAGAGAATAGGATAGGATAGAGGATAGGACAGGATAGAGGATAGGATAGGATAGAGGATAGGATAGGATAGAGGATAGGATAGGATAGATGATAGGATAGAGGATTGGATAGGATAGAGGATAGGATAAGATAGAGGATAGGATAGAATAGAGTACAGGATAGTATAGAGGATAAGATAATATAGAGAATAGGATAGGATAGAGGATAGGACAGGATAGAGGATAGGATAGGATAGAGGATAGAATAGGATAGAGGATAGGATAGGATTGAGGATAGGATAGGATAGCGGGTAGGATAGAGAATTGAATAGGATTGAGGATATTATGGGATAGAGGATAGGATAGGATAGGATAGGATAGAGGGCAGGATAGGATAGAGGATAGGATAGGATAGAGGATAGGATAGTATAGAGAATAGAATAGGATAGAGGATAGGATAGGATTGAGGATAGGATAGGATAGATGATAGGATAGAGGATTGGATAGGATAGAGGATTGGATAGGATAGAGGATACGATACGATAGAGGATAGGATAGGATAGAGGGTAGGATAGAGAATTGGATGGGATAGAGGATACGATACGATAGAGGATAGGATAGGATAGAGGATGGGATAGGACAGAGGATAGGATAGGATAGAGGATAGAATAGGATAGAGGATAGGCTAGGATTGAGGATAGGATAGGATAGATGAAAGGATAGAGGATTGGATAGGATAGAGGATACGATACGATAGAGGATAGGATAGGATAGAGGGTAGGATAGAGAATTGAATAGGATTGAGGATATTATGGGATAGAGGATAGGATAGGATATGGGATAGGATAGGATAGAGGATAGGATAGGATAGAGGATAGGATAGAATAGAGTACAGGATAGTATAGAGGATAAGATAATATAGAGAATAGGATAGGATAGAGGATAGGACAGGATAGAGGATAGGATGGGATAGAGGATAGGATAGGATAGATGATAGGATAGAGGATTGGATAGGATAGAGGATTGGATAGGACAGAGGATACGATACGATAGGGGATTGGACAGGATAGAGGGTAGGATAGAGAATTGGATAAATATAGAGAATACGATACGATAGAGGATAGGATAGGATAGAGGGTAGGACAGAGAATTGGATAAGGATAGAGAATACGATACGATAGAGGATAGGATAGGATAGAGGATGGGATAGGACAGAGGATAGGATAGGATAGAGGATAGAATAGGATAGAGGATAGGATAGGATTGAGGATAGGATAGGATAGATGATAGGATAGAGGATTGGATAAGATAGAGGATACGATACGATAGAGGATAGGATAGGATAGAGGGTAGGATAGAAAATTGAATAGGATTGAGGATATTATGGGATAGAGGATAGGATAGGATAGGATAGGATAGGATAGGATAGAGGATAGGATAGGATATATGATATTATAGGATGGAGGATAAGATATTATAGAGGATAGGATAGGGTAGAGGATAGGATAAGATAGAGGATAGGATAGGGTAGAGGATAGGATAAGATAGAGGATAGGATAGAATAGAGTACAGGATAGTATAGAGGATAAGATAATATAGAGAATAGGATAGGATAGAGGATAGGACAGGATAGAGGATAGGATAGGATAGAGGATAGAATAGGATAGAGGATAGGATAGGATTGAGGATAGGATAGGATAGCGGGTAGGATAGAGACTTGAATAGGATTGAGGATATTATGGGATAGAGGATAGGATAGGATAGGATAGGATAGAGGATAGAATAGGATAGAGGATAGGATAGGATAGAGGATAGGATAGGATATATGATACTATAGGATGGAGGATACGATATTATAGAGGATAGTATAGGATAGAGGATAGGATAGGATATATGATACTATAGGATGGAGGATACGATATTATAGAGGATAGTATAGGATACAGGATAGGATAGGATTGAGGATAGGATAGGATAGATGATAGGATAGAGGATTGGATAGGATAGAGGATACGATACGATAGAGGATAGGATAGGATAGAGGGTAGGATAGAGAATTGGATGGGATAGAGGATACGATACGATAGAGGATAGGATAGGATAGAGGATGGGATAGGACAGAGGATAGGATAGGATAGAGGATAGAATAGGATAGAGGATAGGATAGGATTGAGGATAGGATAGGATAGATGAAAGGATAGAGGATTGGATAGGATAGAGGATACGATACGATAGAGGGTAGGATAGGATAGAGGGTAGGATAGAGAATTGAATAGGATTGAGTATATTATGGGATAGAGGATAGGATAGGATATGGGATAGGATAGGATAGAGGATAGGATAGGATAGAGGATAGGATAGGATAGAGGATAGAATAGGATAGAGGATAGGATAGGATAGAGGATAGGATAGGATATATGATACTATAGGATGGAGGATACGATATTATAGAGGATCGTATAGGATAGAGGATAGGATAGGGTAGAGGATAGGGTAAGATAGAGGATAGGATAGGGTAGAGGATAGGATAAGATAGAGGATAGGATAGAATAGAGTACAGGATAGTATAGAGGATAAGATAATATAGAGAATAGGATAGGATAGAGGATAGGACAGGATAGAGGATAGGATAGGATAGAGGATAGGATAGGATAGAGGATAGGATAGGATAGATGATAGGATAGAGGATTGGATAGGATAGAGGATAGGATAAGATAGAGGATAGGATAGAATAGAGTACAGGATAGTATAGAGGATAAGATAATATAGAGAATAGGATAGGATAGAGGATAGGACAGGATAGAGGATAGGATAGGATAGAGGATAGAATAGGATAGAGGATAGGATAGGATTGAGGATAGGATAGGATAGCGGGTAGGATAGAGAATTGAATAGGATTGAGGATATTATGGGATAGAGGATAGGATAGGATAGGATAGGATAGAGGGCAGGATAGGATAGAGGATAGGATAGGATAGAGGATAGGATAGTATAGAGAATAGAATAGGATAGAGGATAGGATAGGATTGAGGATAGGATAGGATAGATGATAGGATAGAGGATTGGATAGGATAGAGGATTGGATAGGATAGAGGATACGATACGATAGAGGATAGGATAGGATAGAGGGTAGGATAGAGAATTGGATGGGATAGAGGATACGATACGATAGAGGATAGGATAGGATAGAGGATGGGATAGGACAGAGGATAGGATAGGATAGAGGATAGAATAGGATAGAGGATAGGCTAGGATTGAGGATAGGATAGGATAGATGAAAGGATAGAGGATTGGATAGGATAGAGGATACGATACGATAGAGGATAGGATAGGATAGAGGGTAGGATAGAGAATTGAATAGGATTGAGGATATTATGGGATAGAGGATAGGATAGGATATGGGATAGGATAGGATAGAGGATAGGATAGGATAGAGGATAGGATAGAATAGAGTACAGGATAGTATAGAGGATAAGATAATATAGAGAATAGGATAGGATAGAGGATAGGACAGGATAGAGGATAGGATGGGATAGAGGATAGGATAGGATAGATGATAGGATAGAGGATTGGATAGGATAGAGGATTGGATAGGACAGAGGATACGATACGATAGGGGATTGGACAGGATAGAGGGTAGGATAGAGAATTGGATAAATATAGAGAATACGATACGATAGAGGATAGGATAGGATAGAGGGTAGGACAGAGAATTGGATAAGGATAGAGAATACGATACGATAGAGGATAGGATAGGATAGAGGATGGGATAGGACAGAGGATAGGATAGGATAGAGGATAGAATAGGATAGAGGATAGGATAGGATTGAGGATAGGATAGGATAGATGATAGGATAGAGGATTGGATAAGATAGAGGATACGATACGATAGAGGATAGGATAGGATAGAGGGTAGGATAGAAAATTGAATAGGATTGAGGATATTATGGGATAGAGGATAGGATAGGATAGGATAGGATAGGATAGGATAGAGGATAGGATAGGATATATGATATTATAGGATGGAGGATACGATATTATAGAGGATAGGATAGGGTAGAGGATAGGATAAGATAGAGGATAGGATAGGGTAGAGGATAGGATAAGATAGAGGATAGGATAGAATAGAGTACAGGATAGTATAGAGGATAAGATAATATAGAGAATAGGATAGGATAGAGGATAGGACAGGATAGAGGATAGGATAGGATAGAGGATAGAATAGGATAGAGGATAGGATAGGATTGAGGATAGGATAGGATAGCGGGTAGGATAGAGACTTGAATAGGATTGAGGATATTATGGGATAGAGGATAGGATAGGATAGGATAGGATAGAGGATAGAATAGGATAGAGGATAGGATAGGATAGAGGATAGGATAGGATATATGATACTATAGGATGGAGGATACGATATTATAGAGGATAGTATAGGATAGAGGATAGGATAGGATATATGATACTATAGGATGGAGGATACGATATTATAGAGGGTAGTATAGGATACAGGATAGGATAGGATTGAGGATAGGATAGGATAGATGATAGGATAGAGGATTGGATAGGATAGAGGATTGGATAGGATAGAGGATACGATACGATAGAGGATAGGATAGGATAGAGGGTAGGATAGAGAATTGGATGGGATAGAGGATACGATACGATAGAGGATAGGATAGGATAGAGGATGGGATAGGACAGAGGATAGGATAGGATAGAGGATAGAATAGGATAGAGGATAGGATAGGATTGAGGATAGGATAGGATAGATGAAAGGATAGAGGATTGGATAGGATAGAGGATACGATACGATAGAGGATAGGATAGGATAGAGGGTAGGATAGAGAATTGAATAGGATTGAGTATATTATGGGATAGAGGATAGGATAGGATATGGGATAGGATATGATAGAGGATAGGATAGGATAGAGGATAGGATAGAATAGAGTACAGGATAGTATAGAGGATAAGATAATATAGAGAATAGGATAGGATAGAGGATAGGACAGGATAGAGGATAGGATAGGATAGGATAGATGATAGGATAGAGGATTGGATAGGATAGAGGATTGGATAGGATAGAGGATACGATACGATAGAGGATTGGACAGGATAGAGGGTAGGATAGAGAATTGGATAAATATAGAGAATACGATACGATAGAGGATAGGATAGGATAGATTGTAGGACAGAGAATTGGATAAGGATAGAGAATACGATACGATAGAGGATAGGATAGGATAGAGGATGGGATAGGACAGAGGATATTATAGGATAGAGGATAGAATAGGATAGAGGATAGGATACAATTGAGGATAGGATAGGATAGATGATAGGATAGAGGATTGGATAAGATAGAGGATACGATACGATAGAGGATAGGATAGGATAGAGGGTAGGATAGAAAATTGAATAGGATTGAGGATATTATGGGATAGAGGATAGGATAGGATAGGATAGGATAGAGGATAGGATAGGATATATGATATTATAGGATGGAGGATACGATATTATAGAGGATAGGATAGGGTAGAGGATAGGATAAGATAGAGGATAGGATAGGGTAGAGGATAGGATAAGATAGAGGATAGGATAGAATAGAGTACAGGATAGTATAGAGGATAAGATAATATAGAGAATAGGATAGGATAGAGGATAGGACAGGATAGAGGATAGGATAGGATAGAGGATAGAATAGGATAGAGGATAGGATAGGATTGAGGATAGGATAGGATAGCGGGTAGGATAGAGAATTGAATAGGATTGAGGATATTATGGGATAGAGGATAGGATAGGATAGGATAGGATAGAGGATAGGACAGAATAGAGTACAGGATAGTATCGAAGATAAAATAATATAGAGAATAGGATAGGATAAAGGATAGGACAGGATAGAGTATAGGATAGGATAGAGGATATTATGGGATAGAGGATAGGATAGGATAGGATAGGATAGGATAGAGGATAGGATAGGATAGAGGATGGGATAGGATAGAGGATAGGATAGGATAAAGGATAGGATAGGATAGAGAATAGTATAGGATAGAGGATAGGATAGGGTAGAGGATAGGATAAGATAGAGAATAGGATAGGGTAGAGGATAGGATAAGATAGAGGATAGGACAGAATAGAGTACAGGATAGTACAGAGGATAAAATAATATAGAGAATAGGATAGGATAGAGGATAGGACAGGATAGAGTATAGGATAGGATAGAGGATAGGATAGGATAGAGGATAGGATAGGATAGTGAATAGAATAGGATAGAGGATATGATAGGATTGCGGATAGGATAGGATATATGATGTTATAGGATGGAGGATACGATATTATAGAGGATAGTATACGATAGAGGATAGGATAGGATAAAGGATAGGATAGGATTGAGGATATGATAGGATACAGAATAGGATAGGATAGAGGATAGGATAGAGGATTGGATAGGATAGAGGATAGGGTAGAGGATTGGATAGGATTGAGGATATTATGGGATAGAGGATAGGATAGGATAAAGGATAGGATAGTATAGAGGATAGGATAGCATAGAGGATAGGATAGGATAGAGGATAGGACAGCATAGAGGATAGGATAGGATAGAGGATAGGATAGGATATATGATATTATAGGATAGGATATATGATATTATAGGATGGAGGATACGATATTATAGAGGATAGTATAGGATAGAGGATAGGATAAGATAGAGTATAGGATAGGGTAGAGGATAGGATAAGATAGAGGATAGGATAGAATAGAGTACAGGATAGTATAGAGGATAATATAATATAGAGGATAGGATAGGATAAAGGATAGGATAGAGGATAGGATAGGATAGAGGATAGGATAGGAGAGAGGATAGGATAGGATAGAGGATAGTATAGGTTAGAGGATAGGATAGGGTAGAGGATAGGATAAGATAGAGGATAGGATAGGGTAGAGGATAGGATAAGATCGAGGATAGGACAGAATAGAGTACAGGATAGTATAGAGGATAAAATAATATAGAGAATAGGATAGGATAGAGGATAGGACAGGATAGAGTATAGGATAGGATAGAGGATAGGATAGGATAGAGGATAGGATAGGATAGTGAATAGAATAGGATAGAGGATATGATAGGATTGCGGATAGGATAGGATAGATGATAGAATAGAGGATTGGATAGAAGCGAGAATACGATACGATAGAGGATAGGATAGGATAGAGGGTAGGATAGAGAATTGGATAGGATAGAGGATACGATACGATAGAGGATAGGATAGGATAGAGGATAGGATAGGGTAGAGGATATGATAAGATAGAGGATAGGATAGGGTAGAGGATAGGATAAGATAGAGGATAGGATAGAGGATTGGATAGGATAGAGGATAGGATAGAGCATTGGATAGGATTGAGGATATTATGGGATAGAGGATAGGATAGGATAGGATAGGATAGAGGATAGGATAGTATAGAGGATAGGATAGGATAGAGGATAGGATACGATATTATACAGGATACGATTTTATAGACGATATTATAGGATAGAGCACCGGATTGGACATGGGATACGATATTAGAGAGGATACGATATTATAGAGGATAGGATAGGATAGAGAATATGATAGGATAGATGATAGGATAGGGTAAAGGATAGGATAGGATTGAATGTAGGATAGGATAGATGATAGGATAGGATAGGATAGAGGATAGGATAGAGGATGGGATAGGATAGAGGATAAGATAGGATACAGGATAGGATATGATAGAGGATAGGACAGGATTGAGGATAGGATAGGATAGAGGATAGGATATGATACAGGATAGGATAGAGGATATTATAGGAGAGATTATATTAAAGGATAGAGGATAGGATAGGATTGAGGATAGGATTGGATACAGGATCGGATAGGATATATGATCTTATAGGTTGGAGGATACGATATTATAGAGGATATGATAGGATAGACGATAGAATAGGGGATTGGATAGGATAAGATAGAGGATAGGATAGGATAGAGGATAGGATAGGATAGAGGACAACATAGGATAGAGTATAGGATAGGATAGAGGATAGGATAGAATAGAGTACAGGATAGTATTGAGGATAAAATAATATAGAGAATAGGATAGGATAGAGGATAGGATAGGATAGAGGATACGATATTATACAGGATACGATTTTATAGACGATATTATAGGATAGAGCACCGGATAGGACATGGGATACGATATTATAGAGGATACGATAATATAGGCGATAGTATAGGATAAAGAATATGATAGGATAGAGGATAGGATAGGATAGAGGATAGGATAGGATAGAGGATAGGATAGGATAGAGGATAGGATAGGATTGGAGATAGGATAGGATAGATGATAGGATAGGATAGAGGATAGGATAGAGGATTGGATAGGATAGAAGATAATGTAGAGGATTGGATAGGATTGAGGATATTATGGGATAGAGGATAGGATAGGATAGGATAGAGGATAGGATAGGATAGAGGATAGGATAAGATAGAGGATAGGATAGGATAGAGGATAGGATAGGATAAAGGATCGGATAGGATAGAGGATAGGATAGCATAGAGGATAGGATAGGAAAGAGGATAGGATAGGATAGAGGACAACATAGGATAGAGTATAGGATAGGATAGAGGATAGGATAGAATAGAGTACAGGATAGTATTGAGGATAAAATAATATAGAGAATACGATAGGATAGAGGATAGGATAGGATAGAGGGTACGATATTATACAGGATACGATTTTATAGACGATATTATAGGATAGAGCACCGGATAGGACATGGGATACGATATTATAGAGGATACGATATTATAGACGATAGGATAGGATAAAGAATATGATAGGATAGAGGATAGGATAGGATAGAGGATAGGATAGGATAGAGGATAGGATAGGATTGGAGATAGGATAGGATAGATGATAGGATAGGATAGAGGATAGGATAGAGGATTGGATAGGATAGAAGATAATGTAGAGGATTGGATAGGATTGAGGATAGGATAGGATAGAGGATAGGATAGGATACAGGATAGGATAGAGGATATTATAGGAGAGAGGATATTATAGGATAGAGGATAGGATAGGATTGAGGATACGATTGGATACAGGATCGGATAGGATATATGATATTATAGGTTGGAGGATACGATATTATAGAGGATAGGATAGGATAGACGATAGAATAGGGGATTGGATAGGATAAGATAGAGGATAGGATAGGATAGAGGATAGGATAGGATTGGAGATAGGATAGGATAGATGATAGGATAGGATAGAGGATAGGATAGAGGATTGGATAGGATAGAGGATAGGATAGAGGATTGGATAGGATTGAGGATATTATGGGATAGAGGATAGGATAGGATAGAATAGGATAGAGGATAGGATAGTATAGAGGATAGGATAGGATAGAGGATAGGATACGATATTATACAGGATACGATTTTATAGACGATATTATAGGATAGAGCACCGGATTGGACATGGGATACGATATTATAGAGGATACGATATTATAGAGGATAGGATAGGATAGAGAATATGATAGGATAGAGGATAGGATAGGGTAAAGGATAGGATAGGATTGAATGTAGGATAGGATAGATGATAGGATAGGACAGAGGATAGGATAGAGGATAGGATAGGATAGAGGATAAGATAGGATACAGGATAGGATATGATAGAGGATAGGACAGGATTGAGGATAGGACAGGATAGAGGATAGGATAGGATAGGATAGGATAGAGGATAGGATAGTATAGAGGATAGGATAGGATAGAGGATAGGATACGATATTATACAGGATACGATTTTATAGACGATATTATAGGATAGAGCACCGGATAGGACATGGGATACGATATTATAGAGGATACGATATTATAGAGGATAGGATAGGATAGAGAATATGATAGGATAGAGGATAGGATAGGATAAAGGATAGGATAGGATTGAGGATAGGATAGGATAGATGATAGGATAGGATAGAGGATAGGATAGAGGAGAGGATAGGATAGAGGATTGGATAGGATACAGGATAGGATATGATAGAGGATAGGACAGGATTGAGGATAGGATAGGAAAGAGAATAGGATATGATACAGGATAGGATAGAGGATATTATAGGAGAGAGGATATTATAGGATAGAGGATAGGATAGGATTGAGGATAGGATTGGATACAGGATCGTATAGGATATTTGATATTATAGGTTGGAGGATACGATATTATAGAGGATAGGATAGGATAGACGATAGAATAAGGGATTGGATAGGATAGAGGATTGGATAGGATAGAGGATAGGATAGGATAGAGGATAGGATTGGATAGAGGATAGGATAGGATTGGAGATAGGATAGGATAGATGATAGGATAGGATAGAGGATAGGATAGAGGAGTGGATAGAATAGAGGATAGGAAAGAGGATTGGATAGGATTGAGGATATTATGGGATAGAGGATAGGATAGGATAGAGGATAGGATAGGATAGATTATAGGATAAGATAGAGGATAGGATAGGATAGAGGATAGGATAGGATAAAGGATAGGAAAGGATTAAGGATATGATAGGATACAGAATAGGATAGGATAGAGGATAGGATAGGATAGAGGATAGGATAGGATTGGAGATAGGATAGGATAGATGATAGGATAGGATAGAGGATAGGATAGAGGATTGGATAGGATAGAGGATTGGATAGGATAGAGGATAGGAGAGAGGATTGGATAGGATTGAGGATATTATGGGATAGAGGATAGGAGAGAGGATTGGATAGGATTGAGGATATTATGGGATAGAGGATAGGATAGGATAAAGGATAGGATAGGATTGAGGATAGAATAGGATAGATGATAGGATAGGATAGAGGATAGGATAGTATAGAGGATAGGATAGGATAGAGGATAGGATACGATATTATACAGGATACGATTTTATAGACGATATTATAGGATAGAGCACCGGATTGGACATGGGATACGATATTAGAGAGGATACGATATTATAGAGGATAGGATAGGATAGAGAATATGATAGGATAGATGATAGGATAGGGTAAAGGATAGGATAGGATTGAATGTAGGATAGGATAGATGATAGGATAGGATAGGATAGAGGATAGGATAGAGGATGGGATAGGATAGAGGATAAGATAGGATACAGGATAGGATATGATAGAGGATAGGACAGGATTGAGGATAGGATAGGATAGAGGATAGGATATGATACAGGATAGGATAGAGGATATTATAGGAGAGATTATATTAAAGGATAGAGGATAGGGTAGGATTGAGGATAGGATTGGATACAGGATCGGATAGGATATATGATCTTATAGGTTGGAGGATACGATATTATAGAGGATATGATAGGATAGACGATAGAATAGGGGATTGGATAGGATAAGATAGAGGATAGGATAGGATAGAGGATAGGATAGGATAGAGGACAACATAGGATAGAGTATAGGATAGGATAGAGGATAGGATAGAATAGAGTACAGGATAGTATTGAGGATAAAATAATATAGAGAATAGGATAGGATAGAGGATAGGATAGGATAGAGGATACGATATTATACAGGATACGATTTTATAGACGATATTATAGGATAGAGCACCGGATAGGACATGGGATACGATATTATAGAGGATACGATAATATAGGCGATAGTATAGGATAAAGAATATGATAGGATAGAGGATAGGATAGGATAGAGGATAGGATAGGATAGAGGATAGGATAGGATAGAGGATAGGATAGGATTGGAGATAGGATAGGATAGATGATAGGATAGGATAGAGGATAGGATAGAGGATTGGATAGGATAGAAGATAATGTAGAGGATTGGATAGGATTGAGGATATTATGGGATAGAGGATAGGATAGGATAGGATAGAGGATAGGATAGGATAGAGGATAGGATAAGATAGAGGATAGGATAGGATAGAGGATAGGATAGGATAAAGGATCGGATAGGATAGAGGATAGGATAGCATAGAGGATAGGATAGGAAAGAGGATAGGATAGGATAGAGGACAACATAGGATAGAGTATAGGATAGGATAGAGGATAGGATAGAATAGAGTACAGGATAGTATTGAGGATAAAATAATATAGAGAATACGATAGGATAGAGGATAGGATAGGATAGAGGGTACGATATTATACAGGATACGATTTTATAGACGATATTATAGGATAGAGCACCGGATAGGACATGGGATACGATATTATAGAGGATACGATATTATAGACGATAGGATAGGATAAAGAATATGATAGGATAGAGGATAGGATAGGATAGAGGATAGGATAGGATAGAGGATAGGATAGGATTGGAGATAGGATAGGATAGATGATAGGATAGGATAGAGGATAGGATAGAGGATTGGATAGGATAGAAGATAATGTAGAGGATTGGATAGGATTGAGGATAGGATAGGATAGAGGATAGGATAGGATACAGGATAGGATAGAGGATATTATAGGAGAGAGGATATTATAGGATAGAGGATAGGATAGGATTGAGGATACGATTGGATACAGGATCGGATAGGATATATGATATTATAGGTTGGAGGATACGATATTATAGAGGATAGGATAGGATAGACGATAGAATAGGGGATTGGATAGGATAAGATAGAGGATAGGATAGGATAGAGGATAGGATAGGATTGGAGATAGGATAGGATAGATGATAGGATAGGATAGAGGATAGGATAGAGGATTGGATAGGATAGAGGATAGGATAGAGGATTGGATAGGATTGAGGATATTATGGGATAGAGGATAGGATAGGATAGAATAGGATAGAGGATAGGATAGTATAGAGGATAGGATAGGATAGAGGATAGGATACGATATTATACAGGATACGATTTTATAGACGATATTATAGGATAGAGCACCGGATTGGACATGGGATACGATATTATAGAGGATACGATATTATAGAGGATAGGATAGGATAGAGAATATGATAGGATAGAGGATAGGATAGGGTAAAGGATAGGATAGGATTGAATGTAGGATAGGATAGATGATAGGATAGGACAGAGGATAGGATAGAGGATAGGATAGGATAGAGGATAAGATAGGATACAGGATAGGATATGATAGAGGATAGGACAGGATTGAGGATAGGACAGGATAGAGGATAGGATAGGATAGGATAGGATAGAGGATAGGATAGTATAGAGGATAGGATAGGATAGAGGATAGGATACGATATTATACAGGATACGATTTTATAGACCATATTATAGGATACAGCACCGGATTGGACATGGGATACGATATTATAGAGGATACGATATTATAGAGGATAGGATAGGATAGAGAATATGATAGGATAGAGGATAGGATAGGATAAAGGATAGGATAGGATTGAGGATAGGATAGGATAGATGATAGGATAGGATAGAGGATAGGATAGAGGAGAGGATAGGATAGAGGATAAGATAGGATACAGGATAGGATATGATAGAGGATAGGACAGGATTGAGGATAGGATAGGAAAGAGAATAGGATATGATACAGGATAGGATAGAGGATATTATAGGAGAGAGGATATTATAGGATAGAGGATAGGATAGGATTGAGGATAGGATTGGATACAGGATCGTATAGGATATTTGATATTATAGGTTGGAGGATACGATATTATAGAGGATAGGATAGGATAGACGATAGAATAAGGGATTGGATAGGATAGAGGATTGGATAGGATAGAGGATAGGATAGGATAGAGGATAGGATTGGATAGAGGATAGGATAGGATTGGAGATAGGATAGGATAGATGATAGGATAGGATAGAGGATAGGATAGAGGAGTGGATAGAATAGAGGATAGGAAAGAGGATTGGATAGGATTGAGGATATTATGGGATAGAGGATAGGATAGGATAGAGGATAGGATAGGATAGATTATAGGATAAGATAGAGGATAGGATAGGATAGAGGGTAGGATAGGATAAAGGATAGGAAAGGATTAAGGATATGATAGGATACAGAATAGGATAGGATAGAGGATAGGATAGGATAGAGGATAGGATAGGATTGGAGATAGGATAGGATAGATGATAGGATAGGATAGAGGATAGGATAGAGGATTGGATAGGATAGAGGATTGGATAGGATAGAGGATAGGAGAGAGGATTGGATAGGATTGAGGATATTATGGGATAGAGGATAGGAGAGAGGATTGGATAGGATTGAGGATATTATGGGATAGAGGATAGGATAGGATAAAGGATAGGATAGGATTGAGGATAGAATAGGATAGATGATAGGATAGGATAGAGGATAGGATAGGATAGAGGATACGATATTATACAGGATACGATTTTATAGACGATATTATAGGATTGAGCACCGGATAGGACATGGGATACGATATTATAGAGGATACGATATTATAGAGGATAGGATAGGATAGAGAATATGATAGGATAGAGGATAGGATAGGATAGAGGATAGGATAGGATAGAGGATAGGATAGGATTGGAGATAGGATAGGATAGATGATAGGATAGGATAGAGGATAGGATAGAGGATTGGATAAGATAGAGGATAGGATAGAGGATTGGATAGGATTGAGGATATTATGGGATAGAGGATAGGATAGGATAGGATAGGATAGAGGATAGGATAGGATAGAGGATGGGATAGGATAGAGGATAGGATAGGATAAAGGATAGGATAGGATAGAGAATAGGATAGGATAGAGAATAGGATAGGATAGAGGATAGGATACGATAGAGGATAGGATAGGATAGAGGATAGTATAGGATAGAGGATAGGATAGGGTAGAGGATAGGATAAGATAGAGGATAGGATAAGATAGAGGATAGGATAGGGTGGAGGATAGGATAAGATAGAGGATAGGATAGGGTAGAGGATAGGATAAGATAGAGGATAGGATAGAGGATTGGATAGGATAGAGGATAGGATAGAGCATTGGATAGGATTGAGGGTATTATGGGATAGAGGATACGATAGGATAGGATAGGATAGGATAGAGGATAGGATAGTATAGAGGATAGGATAGGATAGAGGATAGGATAGGATAGAGGATAGGATAGGATATATGATGTTATAAGATGGAGGATAGGATATTATAGAGGATAGTATACGATAGAGGATAGGATAGGATAAAGGATAGGATAGGATTGAGGATATGATAGGATACAGGATAGGATAGGATAGAGGATAGGATAGGATAGAGGATAGGATAGGATTGGAGATAGGATAGGATAGATGATAGGATAAGATAGAGGATAGGATAGAGGATTGCATAGGATAGAGGATAGGATAGAGGATTGGATAGGATTGAGGATATTATGGGATAGAGGATGTGATAGGATAGGATAGGATAGAGGATGGGATAGGATAGAGGATAGGATAGGATAAAGGATAGGATAGGATAGAGAATAGGATAGGATAGAGAATTGGATAGGATAGAGGATACGATACGATAGAGGATAGGATAGGATAGAGGATAGGATAGGGTAGAGGATAGGATAAGATAGAGGATAGGATAGGATAGAGGATAGGATAGTATAAAGGATAGGATAGGATAGAAAATAGGATAGGATAGAGGATAGGATAGGATAGAGGTTAGGATAGGATATATGATATTATAGGATGGAGGATACGATATTATAGGGGACAGTATAGGATAGAGGATAGGATAGGGTAGAGGATAGGATAAGATAGAGGATAGGATCGGGTAGAGGATAGGATAAGATAGAGGATAGGATAGAGGATTGGATAGGATAGAGGATAGGATAGAGCATTGGATAGGATTGAGGATATTATGGGTTAGAGGATAGGATAGGATAGGATAGGATAGAGGATAGGATAGTATAGAGGATAGGATAGGATAGAGGATAGGATACGATATTATACAGGATACGATTTTATAGACGATATTATAGGATAGAGCACCGGATTGGACATGGGATACGATATTATAGAGGATACGATATTATAGAGGATAGGATAGGATAGAGAATATGATAGGATAGAGGATAGGATAGGATAAAGGATAGGATAGGATTGAGGATAGGATAGGATAGAGGATAAGATAGGATACAGGATAGGATATGATAGAGGATAGGACAGGATTGAGGATAGGATAGGATAGAGGATAGGATAGGATACAGGATAGGATAGAGGATATTATAGGAGAGAGGATATTATAGGATAGAGGATAGGATAGGATTGAGGATAGGATTGGATACAGGATCGTATAGGATATATGATATTATAGGTTGGAGGATACGATATTATAGAGGATAGGATAGGATAGACGATAGAATAGGGGATTGGATAGGATAAGATAGAGGATAGGATAGGATAGGATAGAGGTTAGGATAGGATAGAGGATGGGATAGGATAGAGGATAGGATAGGATAAAGGATAGGATAGGATAGAGAATAGGATAGGATAGAGGATAGGATAGGATAGAGAATAGTATAGGATAGAGGATAGGATAGGGTAGAGGATAGGATAGGATAGGGGATAGGATAGGATAGAGGATAGTATAGGATAGAGGATAGGATAGGGTAGAGGATAGGATAAGATAGAGGATAGGATAAGATAGAGGATAGGATAGGGTAGAGGATAGGATAAGATAGAGGATAGGACAGAATAGAGTACAGGATAGTATAGTGGATAAAATAATATAGAGAATAGGATAGGATAGATGATAGGATAGAGCATTGGATAGAAGCGAGGATACGATACGATAGAGGATAGGATAGGATAGAGGGTAGGATAGAGAATTGGATAGGATAGAGGATACGATACGATAGAGGATAGGATAGGATAGAGGATAGGATAGGGTAGAGGATAGGATAAGATAGAGGATAGGATAGGATAGAGGATAGGATAGGATAAAGGATAGGATAGGATAGAAGATAGGATAGGATAGAGGATAGGATAGGATAGAGGTTAGGATAGGATATATGATATTATAGGATGGAGGATACGATATTATAGAGGACAGTATAGGATAGAGGATAGGATAGGGTAGAGGATAGGATAGAGGATTGGATAGGATTGAGGATATAATGGGATAGAGGATAGGATAGGATAGGATAGGATAGAGGATAGGATAGTATAGAGGATAGGATAGGATAGAGGATAGGATACGATATTATACAGGATACGATTTTATAGACGATATTATAGGATAGAGCACCGGATTGGACATGCGATACGATATTATAGAGGATACGATATTATAGAGGATAGGATAGGATAGAGAATATGATAGGATAGAGGATAGGATAGGGTAAAGGATAGGATAGGATTGAATGTAGGATAGGATAGATGATAGGATAGGATAGAGGATAGGATAGAGGATAGGATAGGATAGAGGATAAGATAGGATACAGGATAGGATATGATAGAGGATAGGACAGGATTGAGCATAGGACAGGATAGAGGATAGGATAGGATAGGATAGGATAGAGGATAGGATACGATATTATACAGGATACGATTTTATAGACCATATTATAGAATACAGCACCGGATTGGACATGGGATACGATATTATAGAGGATACGATATTATAGAGGATAGGATAGGATTGAGAATATGATAGGATAGAGGATAGGATAGGATAAAGGATAGGATAGGATTGAGGATAGGATAGGATAGATGATAGGATAGGATAGATGATAGGATAGAGGAGAGGATAGGATAGAGGATAAGATAGGATACAGGATAGGATATGATAGAGGATAGGACAGGATTGAGGATAGGATAGGATAGAGGATAGGATATGATACAGGATAGGATAGAGGATATTATAGGAGAGAGGATATTATAGGATAGAGGATAGGATTTGATTGAGGATAGGATTGGATACAGGATGGGATAGGATATATGATATTATAAGTTGGAGGATACGATATTATAGAGGATAGGATAGGATAGACGATAGAATAGGGGATGGGATAGGATAAGATAGAGGATAGGATATTATAGAGGATAGGATAGGATAGAGGACAACATAGGATAGAGTATAGGATAGGATAGAGGATAGGATAGAATAGAGTACAGGATAGTATTGAGGATAAAATAATATAGAGAATAGGATAGGATAGAGGATAGGATAGGATGGAGGATAGGATAGGATTAAGGATACGATAGGATTGATGATAGGATAGGATAGAGGATAGGATAGACGATAGGATAGGATAGAGGATAAGATAGGATAGAGGATAGGATATGATAGAGGATAGGACAGGATTGAGGATAGGATAGGATAGAGGATAGGATAGGATACAGGATAGGATAGAGGATATTATAGGAGAGAGGATATTATAGGATAGAGGATAGGATAGGATTGAGGATAGGATTGGATACAGGATCGGATAGGATATATGATATTATAGGTTGGAGGATACGATATTATAGAGGATAGGATAGGATAGACGATAGTATAGGGGATTGGATAGGATAGAGGATTGGATTGGATAGAGGATAGGATAGGATAGAGGATAGGATTGGATAGAGGATAGGATAGGATTGGAGATAGGATAGGATAGATGATAGGATAGGATAGAGGATAGGATAGAGGAGTGGATAGAATAGAGGATAGGAAAGAGGATTGGATAGGATTGAGGATATTATGGGATAGAGGATAGGATAGGATAGAGGATAGGATAGGATAGAGGATAGGATAAGATAGAGGATAGGATAGGATAGAGGATAGGATAGGATAAAGGATACCACCCGAGGAGGGCTGCATCACGAAGAGAACCCCGAATTAGAGTAAAAATAGCGAAGTACCATAGACAAAAGCCAGCGGCATAGTGCTTGTAGCACCGGCTACAGCATTACAGGCGCAATTACCGACTTGGAGCAGATCTCTGTGGAAACTGAGTAAATGTGGAAAAATGTGGAACTAAGATAAGTAGAAATCTGCGAAATGGTAACTAGGGAACTGCAAAATTGATAAGTAGATATCTGTAAAAATCAGATAAAGTAGAGAGAATGATAAACAGAGACCTGAAACAAGTCGATAATAAGTAGGAAGGGTTGCGGATTAACTAGGAGCCGCACACCAGCGGCGTATTGCTTAACAGATAGCGACAAAATGGCGGATACAGCCACGAGCACGTGGCAAGAGAGTTTTTAAGTAATTTTAACATGAAGAGAGTTTTATTTATAGACGAAAGATGTAAACTCGACGTTTTCTGGCAACGACCAGTAACCAGAGGCAAGAATTGGGCCGTAAAACAGTCTAATTAAAAAGATATTTTTAGATGGAGGGGGATAAAAAATTATACAAAAAATAGACTCTAGAGAAGTTTTGTTTTAGATTTTATACTTGCAACTTTGCCGAGAAATGACCCACTTAGAAGTTATTACAATCAGAAACTTGGTTACAAGACTAAAAAACAACTACGGAAGAAAAGACGATAAAATATAGAACAGCCTTATGCTAACCAGGAGATTTCAAAAACAAATGGACTCTTAACGTTTGTTGGATAAACTAATGCTTGGCGAGATAAACGCTTTTTTAAAAAATTAAGTGTTAGAACAGAAAAAATTGCTGAAAACGAAGAGAATGGAAAAATAACGCTAGAAATAGTTAATAGAGGATATTTGAAATAGAAAACACCTCTTGGAGATTTTCGACTAGAACCTTTATTATCGAGATATTTGGAAAAATCAAAAAATGAGCAAACCTGAAATCAGAACGGAACGAAGTAGGACTACATAACCATGCCTGCTGTCGTCGCCAGAAAATGTACGAATAAAGCTAAAAAGAAATTAGATAGCGATTCTTATGTTATATATGGTAGCAAAATATTAGTACTAGGTTAGACAAAAGTAATAGAGTAAAGATAGATGGTTAAAAACCAGAATTAAGACCGAAAATCGAAGAAACCGAACAAAGCACTAAAACTTTTTTAGCGGAATTAGGCAAAAGGGATATGCGAAACATAAAGGGTACTAAAAATAAAAGGGTTTTGTTCTTATGAAATTTTTTGATTCAAGTTATACGGGGTGAGATATGGCGAAATAGAAGGTGCGCCACAAGAGTAAAGAAAAGATATGAATGGATAAAATTTAAAATTAAATAGAGAGACTAAAAGTTCATGTTATTTCTAACATAAATGGGCTACTGAAATTTTCCTTTTAAAAGAAAAACCAGTGAGATATAACGAGTTGAAATAGAACATTTTAGGTGACGTGGGGTCAATGAAATGATATGTGACGCGATGGTTTCACGGGTAACAACAAATATAGTTTATTCACGAGAACTGGTTAACAATTAACAAATAATAAAGACTATAAAACACAACGAGAAAACTTGAGTCCATGAGAAAAATGCGAAGACCAAAATATACAGAAACTCTACGTCGCGTATAACAAAACCGTCGCGGGTGACTCAGACTAAAACTCTCTGGAGCTAACGTTCTCCGCGAGAGTCCAAAGCTTTCTGCCCCTCTCGTTTCTGAGGCGCGTTAAATAATGTCCCCGAAAAACCGTTACAATTGGGAGAGGTTCTCCACCCCCACAAGGGCATGGAGAAAGTTTCCTCCCCCACACATTGCATCCGGGGACTTCACTCTTAAGGGTACTGTAACGGTCGAGCCGAGGTTCTGGCAATCGTCACTTAAATGACCCAAGCCCTCAACCCGACCTCCCATGGTACGCACTTGAGAAGGATGGAATTTCCGCGTCCGAAAATTCCACGTTCCCACGCACCATGGTCGCCACAGTACCCCCTTACCAGTGAAAACGCCAGTTAGAACGAAAGAGAAAAAAAAACTAACTAGCTGACTGGTAATATTTACAAAGTAAGAGCGTTTTGCTATACACTAGCTTGCGCGTAGTCGCAAGTGCAAATCCGGCTCATTTACTTAAGGTACGCGCCTTAAATCTACGAAAGAAAAAAAAAAATATATATATACGGCAAGAAAGAAAAATTAATACGACTATACGTGTAAAAAGAAAAAAATTGGATACGTATAAAACACTAATGCTAACTGTACAATTTACCCCGGTAAGGATAAAAACAAAAATACATCTAGGACCTAAAATTACTATATACAAGATCTTGAAAAAATTAATACTACCTAGTACTACTATATACACAGTCTTACGACTATACATATCCATTTATTGCCGAAAAAAAAAAAATAATAAAGAAAAGTAATACATATACGCACTCGTACAAATATATACACGTGTTGCTCAAACACCGTCTAACGTAGGCCAGCCTGAAAACGATCAGGGAATCGAACTCTTCTACCTGACCGTCGTAAAACAGGTCTGTCCTCAGTACGGTGTGTTGCGGTCGTGTCGGTCGTACTGTGCGTTACTGTTGTATCGTCTGTCCATGTGCAAACGATAGTTTGCGGAGGGTTTTCGTCAATGTCATCGTTCAAAATGAAAGCCGGTTTCAACCTGTCTATTGAGACCCTGACTTCCTTGCCCTTGATGTCGATGACGAACGTTTTGTCTCCGCGTTTAACGACACGAAATGGCCCATCGTACGGCGGCTGTAACGGACTTTTAACCGCGTCGTGCCGCAAAAATATATAAGGGGACGTAGACAGTTCTTTAAAAACAAACGTCTTACGTGTACCGTGGCGCGTGGCTGGCGATGGCTTTAACTTCCGGAAACGTTGCCGAAGCCGACTCACAAAATCCGATTGTGAATCTTCCCGACCCGTGACAAAGAATTCTCCCGGAAGACGGATGCCCGAACCGTAAACCATTTCCGCGGAAGACGTTTTTAAGTCCTCTTTATGGGCTGTGCGAATACCGAGTAGGACAATTGGTAATATATCAACCCAATTATCCGTCTCGTGGCATTTAATCGCTGATTTCATTTGTCGGTGCAATCTCTCGACCATCCCATTAGCTTGAGGATGATAGGAGGTCGTACGGAGATGAGATGCACCGATCATACGCGATAGCTCATAAAATAACCGTGATTCGAACTGGCGTCCTTGATCAGTGGTTATTCTCAAAGGAACGCCAAAACGACTAATCCACGTGTTTATGAGTGCTCTCGCGACTGTTTCCGCGTCGATCTCCGCGATAGGTATGGCTTCCGGCCAGCGCGAGAACCGATCGATACACGTAAGACAATATCTAAATCCCTGAGACATCGGTATTGGTCCTACAATATCAATATGGATATGTTCGAATCTGCCGGAAGGATTGTCAAAGTTGCCGACGGGGGCTGCGACATGTCGAGTGACTTTTGATCGCTGGCATGAAATGCAATGCCGTGCCCAGTCTCGGCAATCTTTATTTATTGAAGGCCATACAAAACGTTCTGTTATTAATTTCTGTGTTGCCCGAACCCCAGGATGAGAGAGTCCGTGCAACGAATTAAAAACTGCTCGTCGTAATGGCGTCGGAACAAAGGGTCTCACAGTTTCGTCAGTCGAGTCACAGTACAAACTAACATTGAAACCGGGGAAAAACGTCTTCTTTAAACAAAGAGCAGAAGAGTTCGATTCCAAGATCCCTTTCAGTTCTGGGTCGTTTTCTTGTGCTTGTGCCAGTGTGGTATGATCGGGAGCTACGGCTATTACTTCGACACGCGATAATGCATCGGCCACAATGTTATCCGACCCCTTAACATACCTAATGTCAGTCGTAAATTGGCTAATATAGTCCAAGTGACGAAACTGACGAGGCGAACATTTATCCAGCTTTTGCTTGAAAGCAAAAGTTAAGGGTTTATGGTCGGTAAAAACTATAAAATGCCGACCTTCTACCTGGTGCCGAAAACGTTTTATGGCCATATAAATTGCCAGTAGCTCGCGATCGTACGCACTGTATTTGCACTGCGCGGCAGAAAGGGCTTTTGTGAAAAATGCCAACGGTTGCCAGTTCTCGCCTATGAGCTGTTGCAAAGCTGCTCCGATAGCATAATCGGACGCATCAACCACAACGCTTATCGGTGCGTTGGGTGCTGGATGTGCAAGCATCGTAGCGTTCGCTAAACTGGCCTTGACTTTCACAAAAGCCGTTTCTGCCTCTTTTGTCCATGGCACGGGTGAATTTCCCTTCTTCGACCCTCTTAATAATTCGTGCAGTGGTTTCATAAGACTAGCCGCGCCAGAAATAAAGCGGCGGTAAAAATTTACCATCCCGAGAAACCTGCGTAGAACTTTAATAGTGTCGGGTCTGGGAAATTCCCCGATTGCTTCGACCCGCTCAGGTAAAGGTTTTACCCCATCCCTGGTCACGCTGTACCCAAGGAACTCGATTTCGCTTACGCCGAAAACGCATTTCGCCGGATTGATAACGACCCCGTGTTGGTTTAAACGTTCGAATAAAATACGTAAGTGTTCCCGGTGTTCCGATTCGTTTTCGGACGCGATAAAGAAATCGTCTATATACGCGTACACGAAATCTAACCCCCGGGTAACTTGATCGACAAAACGCTGGCACGTCTGCGCAGCGTTTCTCAAACCAAACGGCGTAAACAAAAATTCGTATAAACCAAACGGTGTCGCTATCGCCGTCTTTTCAATGTCCGCGGGCGCGACGGGAATCTGGTTATACGCGCGAACCAGATCCATTTTTGAAAATACCCGTTTCCCGTACAAGGATTGTGCGAAATCCTCGATATGAGGTGGCGTGTACCTGTCTGGAACAGTGCGAGCGTTGAGCGAACGGTAGTCCCCGCATGGTCGGGTTTTGCCGTCCTTCTTAGGCACAAGGTGTAGCGGTGAGGCCCATGCGCTCTTTGAAGGACGAATTATTCCCTGCTGTAGCATCAGGTCGATCTCCGCCTTGGCCACCTTCAGCCGATCCGGAGCGAGCCGCCGTGGCTTGCAGAATACAGGTGGTCCAGGTGTCGTCTCGATGTGATGTACCACACTGTGCTTGACCGCCTCCCGACGAAATACCGTCGGTCGAGTCAAGTCCGGGAACTCCGCTAAGAGTCGATGGTACACCGTGTCGCTAATTATTGTTTTTACCGTCGGGAGGCCTTTACTCGCCGCACAACCACTCGCGTACAACTTCGTCGTCGCGTCGACTAAACGCTTGTTGCGCGCATCCACGAGTAAGTTGTAATGCGCTAGCAGGTCCATCCCGATTATTGGTCCGTCCACATCGGCCACGATAAAACGCCACACAAAACTGCGTCGTAACGATAGATCTAAATGCACGGTCGTTGTGCCATACGTGGCGATTCGCGTACCGTTTGCCGCGAAAAGTTCGGTATCGTCCTTCGGCAACCGGCCGTCGATACGCGATCGCGGGAACACGCACACATCCGCACCCGTGTCCACCAGAAACTTCGCTTTCGATCTATTGTCTGTCACGAAAATGCGGCCAGGATAGGGACCGTCGAGAACTGCCGCGTTTACGATCGACGGTTTGCCTCGTTTCCCGTCTTCCACATGCACTGGCCTTTACATTTCGTGGCCTTTTCGCCCCACACACGATGGTACCAGCACAAACCATCATCGCTCTCGCGGTTTGAACTGCGGGATGACGCTCGCGAACTAGGCCGTGATTTACGCCGGTGTCCGCGGGACTCGCGTAAAACTGCGTTTAGTTGCAGCCTTATTTGCCGGATCTCCTCGCGAAGAGAATCGGTCTCCGACGAACCGCTTGCCTGGCTGCGGCCTATTTCCGCTATCCCCGTTCTGTTCCCGGGGATGTCGTGGATCCGATCGGCGATCTCTGCCAGCTTGATCCCTTCCTTGATTGACGTGGCGGCCAGGATCTGCTGCGTCTTTATCGGGAGACGGTTCCGCCAAATCTCGTTCAGGAATTCTTCGTTCACCACGGGTCCGGCGAGCCGTCGCAAGTGACGCAAAAATTGCGTTGGCGTACGGTCGCCAATTTCCTCCGTTTCTAGGAGTTTGCGGATCCGCGTGGTGTCCGAATCCGTGAGACGCCTCACCAATTCCGCCTTTAGAGTTTCGTACCGATCCACCGGGGGCGGGTTGAGGATAATTTCTTCCACCTCCTCGATGCTGTGGGTGTCTAGTCGAGCGACAACCAGATCGTATTTCTCCTGGTCACTTATGATTCTACCGACAGCGAATTGAGATTCCACATGTCTGAACCATAACGCTGGTTTCTGTGGCCAAAATGGTGGTACCTTCAAGGTGGTCGTGGCGATGTTGGCTCCACTAGCGTCCGTATTGTTGCTTTTTTCAGCCATTGTGAGAACGTACACAAACACTTATACCCCGTCGCCTATTTTACCAACGATCACGTCGGGGTCACCAGTTTTAGGTGACGTGGGGTCAATGAAATGATATGTGACGCGATGGTTTCACGGGTAACAACAAATATAGTTTATTCACGAGAACTGGTTAACAATTAACAAATAATAAAGACTATAAAACACAACGAGAAAACTTGAGTCCATGAGAAAAATGCGAAGACCAAAATATACAGAAACTCTACGTCGCGTATAACAAAACCGTCGCGGGTGACTCAGACTAAAACTCTCTGGAGCTAACGTTCTCCGCGAGAGTCCAAAGCTTTCTGCCCCTCTCGTTTCTGAGGCGCGTTAAATAATGTCCCCGAAAAACCGTTACAATTGGGAGAGGTTCTCCACCCCCACAAGGGCATGGAGAAAGTTTCCTCCCCCACACATTGCATCCGGGGACTTCACTCTTAAGGGTACTGTAACGGTCGAGCCGAGGTTCTGGCAATCGTCACTTAAATGACCCAAGCCCTCAACCCGACCTCCCATGGTACGCACTTGAGAAGGATGGAATTTCCGCGTCCGAAAATTCCACGTTCCCACGCACCATGGTCGCCACAACATATAATCAAAAAATTTCAGAAAAACAAAGGCAATGAAAAAAGAAGGAAGGAAATAGTACAATAATTATATTTTTAAAACAAAAAAAGGAAAGCTCCCTTAGAGGTTTTTGATCAAAAGCCTGGGTAAAGAGATATAACTAAACAATGCAATGTGACTAAACTTGGAATACGATCTGAACAAGGTAATAGTACAGCAACTTGCCTGCCGGCACGAGCAGAAAATGAACAATCTTAGTAGTGCAAGGAATAAGTCTGGAATAGAAAAAATGGAAAGAGTTAGAAACGAGACAGAAAGGGGACTTTATTTATAACAAAAATTGACTAACGTATCTTACATACAGACAAAAATTAGAAAGATGAAACGGACGGAATAGAAAGTTAAAAGAAAATATTAGAAAGCGAAGAAAACATGATAGATAACTAAAATAATACATTGAGGCTTAGGGAATTTGAAATCTGAAATAAGATGTACACTATAGAATAGATAACAGTTTCAGAAATAAGTCAAAAGAGTAAGGCATTAAAATAGAATAATTTCGAACTTATTACCAAAATTCATGTAAGCTAACGGATCCAACTAATAGGACGATAACCTTATATAGAAAAAGAAAAAGTGCGCTGTAGAAAAAGTAAGACTCCCCAAGGCCTACTCGGGTAAATAGGTAACATACATACAAACTGAAACAATAAATTTTGAAAATATAACGGAGTCAACCAAGGCCAGAGCGCGACAGAATAATAGTACGTACGGGAAAAACAACAGGAGAGCCAAATAAGAGGGGGTAGAACTGTAGGTCATGCGAGCTCCACTGTTCAATTTCAAAATCAGAGCGATTTGAACTTCCAGCCGAGTCACATCGATTAGTAAAGTTTCAAGTAGCATCACGGAATTTTTTCTACGGATTTTCAGTAGTTGTTTCGAGCGTGCTAACAGGGAAACCTGAAGTAAAAAACAAAAATTAGAAGTTATATTAAATTATAAATATACTTACCTGAGAGAAAGATCGGGAATATACCGCGGAGTGCCGGGCGTGAACCGTCGCGTTCAGGGACAAGACCGTTAGCCTCCGCGTAAAAAATCTGAAAAAGTGTTTGGAAAGACTGTGAATTTAACTTAACCGGAATCCAAGCAGAATTAAATTAGTTTGGGTTTGGGTTAGATTTAAAAAAAAAAGAATTAGCTACGAACAATTAGACAAGTGAGTGAATAATTGAACTGAACTGAATATTAGTGAGAACTGTGGAAAGAACGGAAAAAACAGTACGAATAATTGGAAGAAGCTTGGGAAGAGACCGGGAAAAGAAAAGGATTCGATTAACACAAGGGGTCGGTCGAGTCCGCCACTTTTTTCGCACCTCTAAGGGACAGTAACTAGAATAAGGTAGGACAAGGTGAAAATCTCTACTGAGTGTCATAGTATTCCTTCCTTTTCTCATGTTAAACCCTGCACAAGCTTGCGGAACCTAAAAATAGAAATAGAGAATTAAAACAGTGAAAATTAGGCTTACTAGAAGAGATTACGAAAAAGTACCTTGGCGAAATTATAGGGCTAGGCCGTGGCTTCCGAATGAGCCGTAACACGTCTTTACCGGACCATCGATTTTGTTAGGCGATTTTGTGGTTATGGCAGTAGGCCAAAGTTAACCGATCGAAGCGAAATTTAGAACTCAACTATTATCGAGGACGGCGAGTATTTTAGGGTGGAAACGGAGAAGTATTCTCCCCCCAAAAAAACTTCTTTCGATTTGCCCACCCATTTCGGAGATACAGAGAAAATTACCCTAATTTTCAAGAAATTCGAAAAAGTAACACGGTGAAAATTCTACACGGATCAAGACCTTTCCAACGAGCCGTCGCTCGGCTAAATCGGATAAAGTTTAGTTTTCAAAATATACCGGGTATCGAAAAAGTTTTAGAGAAGAAAAAAAATTCTGAGCACGTGGGGGGCAGGGGGGGGTAGCCCGTAAGCTACATTGGTCTCCGAAGCCGGGCTTCGGAGGTTGTCACAAACTCGCGCCCCCCGGCAACAACCGAGATAGCAGCATCTACAGGTAGATAGGTGCATGCTACGAAAAAGAGTTACACAGGAAAGGTGCTAGGTATCCTCACCTCTATCCATCCCGGCTATAAAAAATAGGGGTCAACTAGGCTAAAACACCTAGTTTACTCTTGTGTTCAAGGTCAAATTTTCAATTTCCTTGAATTTCGAGAGACCCTAAGAGTTCGCTAGGCCCTTAGAGGTCCACCCGTTAGGTTAAATAGTTTGAGTTGAATAATAGGGAATAATAGTAGATTAGGTGTATTTAGGTTAATTTTTGATAAGCGTGCGATATAATACTTGCGAAATGGATCTAGACTTAGAGTAGTTTTATATGTGTTATATATGTGATATGTGTTTTATATGTGTTATAAGATTAGAATACAACGTAATTGATATATGTATAATAGAACATAACTGCGGAGAATTACTGTAAACACCAGTACCTAAAATATAGGCAAATTTCCATTAAAAAAAAATAAAAAAAAAAAGGATAGGATAAAGGATAGGATAGGATTAAGGATATGATAGGATACAGAATAGGATAGGATAGAGGATAGGATAGGATAAAGGATAGGATAGGATTGGAGATAGGATAGGATAGATGATAGGATAGGATAGAGGATAGGATAGAGGATTGGATAGGATAGAGGATAGGATAGAGGATTGGATAGGATTGAGGATATTATGGGATAGAGGATAGGATAGGATAGGATAGGATAGAGGATAGGATAGGATAGAGGATAGGATAGGATAGAGGATAGGATAGGATAAAGGATAGGATAGGATTGAGGATAGAATAGGATAGATGATAGGATAGGATAGAGGATAGGATAGGATAGAGGATACGATATTATACAGGATACGATTTTATAGACGATATTATAGGATAGAGCACAGGATAGGACATGGGATACGATATCATAGAGGATACGATATTATAGAGGATAGGATAGGATACAGAATAGGATAGGATAGAGGATAGGATATGATAGAGGATAGGATAGGATTGGAGATAGGATAGGATAGATGATAGGATAGAGGATTGGATAGGATAGAGGATACGATACGATAGAGGATAGGATAGGATAGAGGGTAGGATAGAGAATTGGATGGGATAGAGGATACGATACGATAGAGGATAGGATAGGATAGAGGATGGGATAGGATAGAGGATAGGATAGGATAGAGGATAGGATAGGATATATGATATTATAGGATGGAGGATACGATATTATAGAGGATAGTATAGGATAGAGGGTAGGATAGGATATAGGGTAGGATAGAGAATTGGATAAGATAGAGGATAGGATAAGATAGAGGATAGGATAGGGTAGAGGATAGGATAGGGTAGAGGATAGGATGGGATAGAGGATAGGATAGGATAAAGGATAGGATAGGATAGAAGATAGGATAGAATATACGATACTATAGGATGGAGGATACGATATTATAGAGGATAGTATAGGATAGAGGATAGGATAGGGTAGGGGATAGGATAAGATAGAGGATAGGATAGAATAGAGTACAGGATAGTATAGAGGACAAGATAATATAGAGAAGAGGATAGGATAGAAGATAGGATAAGATAGAGGATAGGATAGAATAGAGTACAGGATAGTATAGAGGACAAGATAATATAGAGAATAGGATAGGATAGAGGATAGGACAGGATAGAGGATAGGATATGATAGAGGATATGATAGGATAGAGGATAGGATAGGATAGAGGATAGGATAGGATAGAGGATAGGATAGGACAGAGGATAATATAGGATAGAGGATACCATACGATAGAGGATAGGCTAGGATAGACGGTAGGATAGAGAATTGGATAGGATAGAGGATACGATACGATAGAGGATAGGACAGGATATATGATAGGATAGAGAAAAGGACAGGATAGAGGATAGGATAGGATAGAGGATAGGATAGTATAGAGAATAGAATAGGATAGAGGATAGGATAGGATTGAGGATAGGATAGGATAGATGATAGGATAGAGGATTGGGTAGGATAGAGGATACGATACGATAGAGGATAGGATAGGATAGAGGGTAGGATAGAGAATTGGATGGGATAGAGGATACGATACGATAGAGGATAGGATAGGATAGAGGATGGGATAGGACAGAGGATAGGATAGGATAGAGGATTGAATAGGATAGAGGATAGGATAGGATTGAGGATAGGATAGGATAGATGATAGGATAGAGGATTGGATAGGATAGAGGATACGATACGATAGAGGATAGGATAGGATAGAGGGTAGGATAGAGAATTGAATAGGATTGAGGATATTATGGGATAGAGGATAGGATAGGATAGGATAGGATAGAGGATATAATAGGATAGAGGATAGGATAGGATAGAGAATTGAATAGGATTGAGGATATTATGGGATAGAGGATAGGATAGGATAGGATAGGATAGAGGATATAATAGGATAGAGGATAGGATAGGATAGAGGATAGGATGAGCCTCTCTCCTGGTCCGCAGAGTGGGAGGTGTCGGCCGGCGAGCTGGGTGAGGCGATGGCCAGGGCGCGGCGGGTGGGCCGCAAGGCCCCGGGCCCGGACGGGGTGCCGGGCCGCGCGTTGGTCTTGGCCCTGGAGGGGGGACTCGCCGCCGAACTCCGGCAGCTGTATAACGGCTGTCTGAGGGAGGGGGTGTTCCCCACGGAGTGGAAGTGGGGCAGGTTGGTCCTCCTTCCGAAGGGGGGCAAGTCCCGGGACTCGCCCTCAGGGTACCGGCCAATTTGTCTGCTGGACGAGGCGGGGAAGTTGTTCGAGCGCGTACTCGTTGGACGCCTCGTCCGGCACCTGTCGGCGGGAGGGGTCCCCGATCTGAGCGGGGTTCAATTCGGCTTCCGGGAGGGTCTCTCCACCGTCGACGCTATTCGGCGGGTGAGGGCTCTCTCGGAGGCCTGTACGAGGGGGGGCGGTGTTGCGTTGGCGATATCCTTGGATATCGCTAACGCGTTCAACACCGTCCCCTGGGATCGGATAATGGAGGCCCTGGTCTTCCACCGGGTGCCTCTGTATCTCAGAAGGGTGATCGGGAGCAATCTCTCCGACAGGGGTATAGAGTATCCCGGCCGGTACGGGATGGTGCGCAGGGGCGTCGTGCGCGGGGTTCCGCAGGGCTCGGTGTTGGGCCCGTTGCTGTGGAATCTTGCGTACGATCGCGTCCTGCGGGAGGAGATGCCTCCCGGGGTCAGCCTGACGTGTTACGCCGACGACACGCTGGTATTGGCCACCGGGAGGTATGCGAAGGAGGCCATCTGCCTGGCGGAGCGCGGCGCGTGGCGCGCGGTGCGCGCGATCCGGTCGCTGGGCCTAGAGGTGTCCGTCGAGAAAACCAGGGCCATGTGGTTTCTCCGCTCGGCCCGGTTGGCGGCGCCTCCCCAGTGCTGGATCTGCGTGGGGGAGGGGATGGTCAGGGTCGGGTCCCAGATGCGGTACCTGGGACTCGAGCTTGACGGCCGGTGGCGTTTTGACCGCCACCTTGAGTCGCTGGCGCCCCGGGCGGAGAGGGCGACCGCTGCGCTCGGGCGCCTTCTCCCGAATCTCGGGGGACCCTGTGGACGGTTGCGTCGTCTGTTCGCGGTGGTGGTGCGAGTTTTGGTCCTGTACGGAGCCCCTGTATGGGCGCGCGATGTCTTGGCTAGGGGGCGCAGTGGCGGCACACGGTCGCTGCTGCGTCGCATCGAGCGCAGGCTGGCCATAGGCATCGTGCGGGGGTACCGCACCATTTCATACGCGACGGCGATGGTGATGTCGGGGCTGATCCCCCTCGAGCTGGAGGCCCGCGTGTTGGCGGATGTGCATACGCACTCCAGGGAACTCCGGCTCCGGGGGGTGGCCCCGGATCAGGCGCGGCTCATGGTGGATGAGCTCAGGCGACATGCTCGGCGGCACGCAGCCCGGGAGTGGCGCGATAGCCTTCCCGGGACGAGGGAGGGCGAGAGGCGGGCCGTTCGGGCCATCCTCCCGGTGTTCGATCAATGGAACAGGGGATGGATGGGGCATAGGGTCTCCTACCGTGTGACGCAGGTGATGACCGGGCACGGGTGCTTCGGCGACTACCTGTGTCGCATCGGGAGGGAGACCGAGGAGGCGTGTCACCACTGCGGCGAGCCGCGGGACACGGCGCAACACACTCTGGAGGAGTGTCCGGCATGGGGGGGAGAGCGCCGTGCCCTGCGGCGCGCGGTGGGCCACGACCTCTCGCTCCCGGCTGTCGTCGCTGCGGCAGCCGGTGGCGAGGAGGCGTGGAGGGGGTTCGCTTCCTTCTGCGAGCGGGTTATGCTGCGGAAGGAGGCTGCGGAACGGGATCGGGAGCGTAATCACGATCCCGGCCGAAGGGGGGGGAGGCGCCGCAGGGTACGCCCCGGGGGCGTACCCCCGTTGCGACGCCTCTGACGCGAGCGGGGACGCCCTTGATGATCTCGAGGCGGGGGATCGGATATCCCCTTACACTCGGTCACCAACGGCGTCCCCGGAGGCCGCCGGGCATCTCGGGCGGGGGCCCGGAAGCTCATCGGGCGGCCTAACAGGGGGGGAAGGCGCCACGTCGTCCGTTGCGTGGTGCCTTCGGATAGAGTAGGTACGGGAGGGGGCCGCGTCCCCCCCTCGGTGGTATGCTAAGGCGGGGGCACACCGGATTGACATGCGCGCGCAGAGCACGGGTGCCCCCAGGAGTCTAGGGACGGACGGGGAGGAGTTAGTGGGTATACTCGGCGTTGCACCAACCAGCCGAGGAGTCCCACATAACCCGGACCACCCCCCCCCCGGGGGGGTTCGGGTATCCGTAACGAGATTACCTCCTCGAAAAAAAAAAAAAAAAAAAATAGGATAGAGGATAGGATAGGATAGAGGATAGGATAGGATAGAGGATAGGATAGGATAGAGGATAGGATAGGATAGAGGATAGGATAGGATAGAGGATAGGATAGGATAGAGGATAGGATAGGATAGAGGATAGGATAGGATAGAGGATAGGATAGGATAGAGGATAGGATAGGATATATGATATTATAGGATGGAGGATACGATATTATAGAGGATAGTATAGGATAGAGGGTAGGATAGGATATAGGGTAGGATAGAGAATTGGATAAGATAGAGGATAGGATAAGATAGAGGATAGGATAGGGTAGAGGATAGGATAGGGTAGAGGATAGGATGCGATAGAGGATAGGATAGGATAAAGGATAGGATAGGATAGAAGATAGGATAGAATATATGATACTATAGGATGGAGGATACGATATTATAGAGGATAGTATAGGATAGAGGATAGGATAGGGTAGGGGATAGGATAAGATAGAGGATAGGATAGAATAGAGTACAGGATAGTATAGAGGACAAGATAATATAGAGAATAGGATAGGATAGAGGATAGGACAGGATAGAGGATAGGATATGATAGAGGATATGATAGGATAGAGGATAGGATAGGATAGAGGATAGGATAGGATAGAGGATAGGATAGGACAGAGGATAATATAGGATAGAGGATACCATACGATAGAGGATAGGCTAGGATAGACGGTAGGATAGAGAATTGGATAGGATAGAGGATACGATACGATAGAGGATAGGATAGGATATATGATAGGATAGAGGATAGGACAGGAAAGAGGATAGGATAGGATAGAGGATGGGATAGGACAGAGGATAGGATAGGATAGAGGATTGAATAGGATAGAGGATAGGATAGGATTGAGGATAGGATAGGATAGATGATAGGATAGAGGATTGGATAGGATAGAGGATACGATACGGTAGAGGATAGGATAGGATAGAGGGTAGGATAGAGAATTGAATAGGATTGAGGATATTATGGGATAGAGGATAGGATAGGATTGAGGATAGGATAGGATAGATGATAGGATAGAGGATTGGATAGGATAGAGGATACGATACGATAGAGGATAGGATAGGATAGAGGGTAGGATAGAGAATTGAATAGGATTGAGGATATTATGGGATAGAGGATAGGATAGGATAGGATAGGATAGAGGATATAATAGGATAGAGGATAGGATAGGATAGAGGATAGGATAGGATAGAGGATAGGATAGGATAGAGGATAGGATAGGATAGAGGATAGGATAGGATAGAGGATAGGATAGGATATATGATATTATAGGATGGAGGATACGATATTATAGAGGATAGTATAGGATAGAGGGTAGGATAGGATATAGGGTAGGATAGAGAATTGGATAGGATAGAGGATACGATACGATAGAGGATAGGATAGGATAGAGGATAGGATAGGACAGAGGATACGATAGGATAGAGGATAGGATAGGATAGAGGATAGGATAGGATAGAGGATAGGATAGAATATATGATACTATAGGATGGAGGATACGATATTATAGAGGATAGTATAGGATAGAGGATAGGATAGGGTAGGGGATAGGATAAGATAGAGGATAGGATAGAATAGAGTACAGGATAGTATAGAGGACAAGATAATATAGAGAATAGGATAGGATAGAGGATAGGATATTATAGAGGATAGGATAGGATAGAGGATACGATAGACGATTGGATAGGATAGAGGATAGGATAGGATAAGGGACGAGATAGGATAAAGGATAGGATAGGATAGAGGATAGGATAGGATAGAGGATAGGATAGGGTAGAGGATAGTATAGGATAGATGCTAGGATAAAGGATATTATAGGATAGAGGATAGGATAGGATAGAGGATAGGATAGGATAGAGGATAGGATAGGATAGAGGATAGGATAGGATAGAGGATAGGATAGGATAGAGGATAGGATAGGATAGAGGATAGGATAGGATAGAGGATAGGATAGGATAGAGGATAGGATAGGATAGATAATAGGATCGGATAGAGGATACGATATTATAGGATAGAGGATAGGATAGGATAGAGGTAGGATAGGATAGAGGTTAGGATAGAATAGAGGACAGGATAGGATAGAGGATAGGATAGGATAGATAATAGGATCGGATAGAGGATACGATAGGATAGGATAGAGGATAGGATAGGATAGAGGATAGGATACGATAGAGAATAGGATAGGATAGAGGATAGGATAGGATAGAGGATAGGATAGGATAGGATAGGATAGACGATAGGATATGATAGAGGATTTGACAGGATTGACGATAGGATAGGATAGACAATAGGATAGAGGATATTATAGGAGAGAGGATATTATAGGATAGAGGATAGGATAGGATTGAGGATAGTATTGGATACAGGATCGGGTAGGATATATGATATTATAGGTTGGAGGATACGATATTATAGAGGATAGAATAGGATAGAGGATAGGATAGGATAGAGGATAGGATAGGATAGAGGATAGGATAGGATAGGATAGGATAGAGGATAGGATAGGATAGGGGATAAGATAGGATAGAGGATGGGATAGGGTAGAGGATAATATAGGATACAGGATAGGATAGGTTTGAGGATAGGATAGGATAGAATATAGGAAGGAATAGAGGATAGGATGGGATACAGGATACGATAGGGGATTGGATAGGATAGAGGATAGGATATTATAGAGGATAGGAAAGGATAGAGGATAGGATAGGGTAGAGGATAGTATAGGATAGATGCTAGGATAAAGGATATTATAGGATAGAGGATAGGATAGGATAGAGGATAGGATAGGATAGAGGATAGGATAGGATAGAGGATAGGATAGGATATAGGATAGGATAGGGTAGAGTATAGTATAGGATAGATGCTAGGATAAATGATATTATAGGATAGAGGATAGGATAGGATAGAGGTAGGATAGGATAGAGGTTAGGATAGAATAGAGGACAGGATAGGATAGAGGATAGGATAGGATAGATAATAGGATCGGATAGAGGATACGATAGGATAGGATAGAGGATAGGATAGGATAGAGGATAGGATACGATAGAGAATAGGATAGGATAGAGGATAGGATAGGATAGAGGATAGGATAGGATAGAGGTTAGGATAGAATAGAGGACAGGATATGATAGAGGATAGGATAGGATAGAGGATAGGACAGGATTGCGGATAGGATAGGATAGGATAGAGGATAGGATAGGATAGACGATAGGATAGAGGATATGATTGAGGATATTATGGGATAGAGGATAGGGTTGGATAGGATAGGATAGAGGGTAAGATAGAGAATTGGATAGGATAGAGGACAGGATAGGATGGAGGATAGGATAGGATAGATGGTAGGATAGGATTGAGGATAGGAAAGGATAGAGGATAGGATATTATAGAGGATATAATAGGATAGAGGATACGATAGACGATTGAATAGGATAGAGTATAGGATAGAATAGGATAGAGGATTGGATAGGATAGAGGATTGGATAGGATAGAGGATTGGATAGGATAGAGGATTGGATAGGATAGAGGATTGGATAGGATAGTGAATAGGATAGGATAGAGGATAGTATAGGATAGAGGATAGGATAGGATTGAGGATAGGATAGGATAGGGGATAGGATAGGATAGGATAGAGGATAGGATGGGATACAGGATACGATAGGGGATTGGATAGGATAGAGGATAGGATAGAAGATTGGATAGGATTGAGTATATTATGAGATAGAGGATAGGATAGGATAGGATAGAGGATAGGATAGGAAAGAGGATAGGATAGGATAGACGGTAGGATAGGATAGAGGATAGGAAAGGATAGAGTATAGGATAGAATAGAGAATAGGATAGGATAGAGGATATGATAGGATAGGATAGAGGATAGGATAGGATAGAGGATAGGATAGGACAGAGGATAGGATAGGATAGAGGATAGGATAGGATAGAGGATAGGATAGGATTGAGGATATGATAGGATAGAGAATAGGATAGGATAGAGGATAGGATAGGATAGAGGATAGGATAGGATTGGAGATAGGTAATAATAGAGGATAGGATAGAGGATAGGATAGGATAGAGAATAGGATACAGGATTGGATAGGATTGAGGATATTATGGGATAGAAGATAGGATAGGATAGGATACAGGATAGGATAGGATAGAGGATAAGATAGGAGAGAGGATAGGATAGGATAGAGGATAGGATAGGATTGAGGATATGATAGGATAGAGAATAGGATAGGATAGAGGATAGGATAGGATAGAGGATAGGATAGGATTGGAGATAGGTAAGGATAGAGGATAGGATAGAGGATAGGATAGGATAGAGAATAGGGTACAGGATTGGATAGGATTGAGGATATTATGGGATAGAAGATAGGATAGGATAGGATACAGGATAGGATAGGATAGAGGATAAGATAGGAGAGAGGATAGGATAGGATAGAGGATAGGATAGGATTGAGGATAGGATAGAGGATAGGTTAGAGGATTGGATAGGATTGAGGATATTATGGGATAGATGATAGGGTTGGATAGGATAGGATAGATGATAGGATAGAGGATTGGATAGAATAGAGGATACGATACGATAGACAATAGGATAGTATAGAGGGTAGGATAGAGGATACGATACGATAGAGGATAGGATAGGATAGAGGATAGGATAGGATTGAGGATGTGATAGGATAAACAATAGGAGAAGATAGAGGATAGAATGGGATAGAGGATAGGATAGGATAGAGGATAGGATAGGATGAAGGATAGGATAGGATGGAGGATACGATATTATAGAGGATAGTATAGGATATAGGATAGGATAGGGTAGAGGATAGGATATGATAGAGGATAGGATAGGATAGAGGATAGGATAGGATTGCGGATAGGATAGGATAGGATAGAGGATAGGATAGGATAGACGATAGGATAGAGGATATGATTGAGGATATTATGGGATAGAGGATAGGGTTGGATAGGATAGGATAGAGGGTAAGATAGAGAATTGGATAGGATAGAGGACAGGATAGGATGGAGGATAGGATATGATAGATGGCAGGATAGGATTGAGGATAGGAAAGGATAGAGGATAGGATATTATAGAGGATATAATAGGATAGAGGATACGATAGACGATTGAATAGGATAGAGTATAGGATAGAATAGGATAGAGGATTGGATAGGATAGAGGATTGGATAGGATAGAGGATTGGATAGGATAGTGAATAGGATAGGATAGAGGATAGTATAGGATAGAGGATAGGATAGGATTGAGGATAGGATAGGATAAGGGATAGGATAGGATAGGATACAGGATAGGATGGGATACAGGATACGATAGGGGATTGGATAGGATAGAGGATAGGATAGAAGATTGGATAGGATTGAGTATATTATGAGATAGAGGATAGGATAGGATAGGATAGAGGATAGGATAGGAAAGAGGATAGGATAGGATAGACGGTAGGATAGGATAGAGGATAGGAAAGGATAGAGTATAGGATAGAATAGAGAATAGGATAGGATAGAGGATATGATAGGATAGGATAGATGATAGGATAGGATTGAGGATAGGATAGAGGATAGGTTAGAGGATTGGATAGGATTGAGGATATTATGGGATAGATGATAGGGTTGGATAGGATAGGATAGATGATAGGATAGAGGATTGGATAGAATAGAGGATACGATACGATAGACAATAGGATAGTATAGAGGGTAGGATAGAGGATACGATACGATAGAGGATAGGATAGGATAGAGGATAGGATAGGATTGAGGATGTGATAGGATAAAGAATAGGAGAGGATAGAGGATAGAATGGGATAGAGGATAGGATAGGATAGAGGATAGGATAGGATGAAGGATAGGATAGGATAGAGGATAGGATAGGATAGAGGATAGGATAGGATATATGATATTATAGGATGGAGGATACGATATTATAGAGGATAGTATAGGATAGAGGATAGGATAGGGTAGAGGATAGGATAAGATAGAGGATAGGATAGGGTAGAGGATAGGATAAGATAGAGGATAGGATAGGATAGAGGATAGGACAGGATAGAGGATAGGATAGAGGATAGGATAGAGGATAGGATAGGATAGGATAGGATAGAGGATTGGATAGGATAGCGGATACCATACGATAGAGGATAGGCTAGGATAGATGGTAGGATAGAGAATTGGATAGGATAGAGGATACGATACGATAGAGGATACGATAGGATATATGATATTATAGGATGGAGGATACGATATTATAGAGGATAGGATAGGATAGACGATAGGATAGGGGATTGGATAGGATAGAGGATATGATAGGATAGAGGATAGTATAGGATATAGGATAGGATAGGATAGAGGATAGGATAGGATAGAGGATATGATAGGCTGGGATAGAGGATAGTATAGGATTGAGGATAGGATAGGATTGAGGATAGGATAGGATAGAGGATAGGAAAGGATTAAGGATCGGATAGGATAGAGGATAGGATAGGATAGAGTACAGGATAGTATAGAGGATAAGATAGGATAGAGGATAGGATAGGATAGAGGATAGGATAGAGGATAGGATAGGATAGGATAGAGGATATGATAGGCTAGGATAGAGGATAGGATAGAGGATATGATAGGATAGAGGATAGGATAGGATAGAGGGTAGGATAGAGGATTGGATAGGATTGAGTATAGGATAGAGGATATGATAGGATAGAGGATAGGATAGGATAGAGGATAGGATAGGACAGAGGATAGGATAGGATAGAGGATAGGATAGGATAGAGGATATAATGGGCTAGGATAGAGGATAGGATAGGATAGGGGATAGGATAGGATAGATGATAGGATAGAGGATTGGATAGGATAGAGGATACGATACGATAGAGGATAGGATAGGATAGAGGGTAGGATAGAGAATTGGATGGGATAGAGGATACGATACGATAGAGGATAGGCTAGGATAGAGGGTAGGATAGAGAATTGGATAGGATTGAGGATACGATACGATAGAGGATAGGATAGGATATATGTTATTATAGGATGGAGGATACGATATTATAGAGGATAGGATAGGATAGACGATAGGATAGGGGATTGGATAGGATAGAGGATATGATAGGATAGAGGATAGGATAGGATAGAGGATAGGATAGGACAGAGGATAGGATACGATAGAGGATAGGATAGGATAGGATAGGATAGAGGATAGGATAGGATAGATGATAGGATAGAGGATTGGATAGGATAGAGGATACGATGATACGATACGATAGACGATAGGATAGGATAGAGGGTAGGATAGGATAGAGGATAAGATAATATAGAGAATAGGATAGGATAGAGGATAGGATAGGATAGGATAGGATAGAGGATAGGATAGAGAATTGGACAGGATAGAGGATAGGATAGAGGATTGGATAGATTGAGGATATAATGGGATAGAGGATAGGATAGGATAGGATAGGATAGGATAGACGATAGGATATGATAGAGGATTTGACAGGATTGACGATAGGATAGGATAGAGGATAGGATAGAGGATATTATAGGAGAGAGGATATTATAGGATAGAGGATAGGATAGGATTGAGGATAGTATTGGATACAGTATCGGGTAGGATATATGATATTATAGGTTGGAGGATACGATATTATAGAGGATAGAATAGGATAGAGGATAGGATAGGATTGAGGATATGATAGGATAGAGAATAGGATAGGATAGAGGATAGGATAGGATAGAGGATAGGATAGGATTAGAGATAGGATAGGATAGATGATAGGATAGGATAGAGGATAGGATAGAGGATTGGATAATATAGAGGATAGGATAGAGGATTGGATAGGATTGAGGATATTATGGGATAGAGGATAGGATAGGATAGGATAGGATACAGGGTAGGATAGCATAGAGGATAGGATAGAATAGAGGATAGGATAGGATAAAGGATAGGATAGGATAGAGGATAGGATAGGATAGGATAGAGGATAGGATAGGATAGAGGATAGGATAGGATTGAGGATATGATAGGATAGAGAATAGGATAGGATAGAGGATAGGATAGGATAGGATAGAGGATAGGATAGGATAGGGGATAAGATAGGATAGAGGATAGGATAGGGTAGAGGATAATAT